>NC_092422.1:4805548-5108578 GCF_036169615.1 Heliangelus exortis
GCAGCCACACCATTGAACAGGGAGCAATGGGGCTCTGGTCTTGCTTTCTGCTCTGTCCTCCAGATAAATTGTGTTAGTTTACTGGCAAAATCTAGTTTGTATTATTGTTTGCACTCCCGAGTCAATATGGATATGGAAGAATAAGCTGAAATATATGCCTTGTGCATCATTAATAATAGCTTAGCCTCTCCATAGCAAACAATTCCCAAACACTTTCTTTAACAGTAAGCAATTCATCATGTCTGCTGTATCATGACCAAGTAGTTTCAGTATCCCCAATTTGCAACAAGTGTTTTTCTCCTTGCCTATTTGTACTGTTTATATCAAGACAGAGCTTTCAACTTGGAAAATCCAGGTTCAGTTTCCTGTTGTAGCAAAAAATGATCTAGGCTTTAGTTTCCTCAGTGCAATATACAGATAAAAATACTTCCTCACTTTATCAGATGTTGTGAGGATAAATGCATTGAAGACTTTAAATCCCACCAGTACTGCAATAGCCATCATGATCTCCAAAAGATACATGCAGTGCAAGTGTAGTGATATTTAATACATAACCTATGTATATAAATCATGAGTCAGGGCTGATACAAACACAAACTATGCTAAAGAGTTAAAAATTATGCTTACTTTCAAGCTCTTTCCTGGCTTACACTCCATTAAAGTGTGTTTATCACAGACCAGCTTCTGCTCTCAGTGGCAATGGAGCACATCTGCTAAAGTCAGTGGTTTCATCCCAGTCACATCCTTGTGTAGGCAGGAGCCCATTGTCTGGGCTGAAACACTCAATCTGGAAGAGAAAGAATGAAAGGGCTCCAGTGTGTAAAGTAATTCATTATAATTTGGAAAGAACGAGGAAATCAGTGGGGTTGCTGGAGGTTAAGCAAGGCCAGAAATTGGTCTTTTATCATTAAAATGCCATAGGAAAAAAAAAAATTATAAAAAGCAGCAGATCTAATCCTGCACATCTCTGGTGGAATTTCTTACCTTTATTCTTTGCAAGGGGTCACAAAGAATGTAAATTTGCAGGACCAGATGCAAAATTCATTTATAACAGAATTTCATAAGCAAGCAAGTTTTTTTTCCTGGGATGGAGCTCCAATGAGATTTTGATATGGCCTTTATATACCCTCAGATAAAATAAGATTACTTGGATTGCCATCCTACTTAAGTAAATTTTCCACACTAACTTGAGCATTTCCTAGAAGAAGTCAGTTTATATTTTTGACCTGATGTTTTTCTAAGAGGAGCTTTAGGAGTGAAAGAAAAGAAATAGGGTTGATTACAAAGCTTTTGAAATTGAAGGCACATCAGATCACTGGAAAACATGGGGTGAAAGTTGTTCTGAAATGCTTTTATAGCATCTTGTTTTATTGTGCTAGATACCCTTAGATGTGATGACTTTATACAGGACATGAAAAGTAAGTACTGTGGCTTTGAATACAAAATATATATATAAATTTGAATAAAACTGTAAACCTGGGAACAGGCTGCCCAGGGCAGTGGTGGAGTTACCATCCCTGGGGGTATTCAAGAGACATAGTGCTTAGGGATATGGTTTCTTCAAGGTCTTGTCAGTATTAGGTTAGTGGTTGGATCATGAAGGTCTTTTCCAACAGAGGCATTTCTGTGATCCTGTGATCAATACAATTTCTTTCAAAAATGGACTGACACTATATTCCAAAGTTTTTTTTGCTCCCTCCATTTCAGGACTGGCCCACTCTGCTGTCAGTGTTTAAAAACAAGCATCCAGACTTCAGATAAACACAGAAGTGACAACTACTCAAAGCATCCTTGCTGATCACCAGTACTTTAAGCAGGAAATGGGTATCAGTCAAGGGTTCCCCCACTTTACTGGGAGGGAATCTGGTAACTACTGGAGGGAGATTTTTCTCTTATATCAATGCTGCACATTATAATCCTCTCAATTGTGGCATTTCACCTTTCACTTCCTTTACAGTCTAAACTTCAAATGCCAGCTCACAAAGAGCCAGAGGATGCTACGAAGGAGGGATGCTAGAAAAATTACCATCTGTATCTCAGAGGCTAAATAAAACAAAGGTTTGATCCTGTTTTTTACCCACTCACGAGTCTAACAGGTTCCAAACTGTTAAAAAACTGAACTGCCATTGTACACCACTACTGCTAAACCTCAGGGGTTGCTAAACATCAGGTTGCAGATGTTGAATTTTTACAGAGTGATGCTTAAGTGGTGGGTTTAGGATTCAGTAGGCAGTAGATTTAAAAACAATCATTTTTCTTGCTTGAAATCCCCAGACAGAGGCAGTGTTGCCTGCTAGGCTTGATCATTCCTGATCCAGCCATTTTCAGAGTGCAACTGGGTCATAGGATAGGTTCAGGCATTTGCAGGATGAGAAACTACAGTCTTAATACCCTCTTTAATTTATCCTGTTGGGCTGGGTAAAGAAAGCCATCAGAAAGGGTTTCATGAGCCTATTGGGTCGGATTAAGAAAAGTCACATGAATGCCTTTATATGACAATACACAAAGGAGTAATGGAGCTAGTGACAAATCTGCCTCCCTTTCCCTTTTTGCTTTTGAAGGAGTAACTAGTTTGTTGTGAATCTACCAAAGGCAGAACAGGACTTACACCTTCACACTTAAAAACTCACATCTTCAAATCAAAATAAGGTAACTCACTTAATTTTCCTCTAACTCTCTCTGCAAAAGACATATGTTAATGAGGGTCATATTCCCCCCCACCCTATAACCCCATACTAGTGGTGCTTAGACCCAACGGCCCCTTTTTCTGAGGAAATAAGGCTTTTATAGGAGTGCTGTCTGTCCATCTGGCTCCCCATCTGTCAATCCCACACCCAGAAATATATTCTGAACCCGGTGGCTAATTTCACCCTGTTCTCCAGAGGGGCAAGAGCTTAAAAGATATAAATATCCCACGTGTTCTGTGAAAATCAGTGGGGTGAGAGACAATGACAAAGCAGAGCTCCTTTGAGTGAAAGGCGGCGGTATAAGCTCATTAACTAATTGCTTGGCTCAGGCTGCCAGCTGGCCAGTCAGTGCTTGCAAACTGGGCAGCTCAGAGACCTGTTTGTGACTTCTTGGATCTTCACACAATGCATCCGGGCAGTTGGCAGAGGAGAGGAGGCCTTGGTAGACAGAGGATGTCTGTATGAGTGTAGACAAAAAAATGGAATTGAAAGCACATTGAGGGCTGATCTTAACAAGAAAATGATGCTACTGATGTGGGAAGGCAAAGGAGGGATGGAGGGTATGATTTTATGGAGGAGGGTTCTGGGATTTAAACTGTTTATGGAGTGGCTTGTTCTGGGGGACAGGGTTGGACTGAGCTTCTCCAGTGAGGACTTTCCTTCTTTTCTATCTTCAGGCCCTCCACTCTGGTTAAAAATAAATGTCTTTATAATCCTATGCCTATTGATTACCAGAGGGAGAGGTTGAGGAAAAAGCACAAAAGGAGGGCAGGAACAGAGACCAACCTACAGAAGTAATATTATTATTCCCTCTCCACAGCCAATGAACAGAAGTCTCAGAAGACAAACTGGACTACACATCAGAATCCATTTGAAACTCTCTTAGTAAAGGCATGGAGTAAATTTGCCACAGTGTTAGACAGAGAATGCTCAGGCTCGAAATCTTTGGTGTGGGACCTTCCTCTGCTCACCTCTGCCTTCAGCGAGTAGGCACAGTGTCCCAGAGTGATACTACTCATGATTCTCCAGGGGGGAATGAAGACCCAATCTGTCTCACTCCTACAATCAATTAAGCAGATCCCACTGCTATTCCTCTTCCAAATGCATTTTGCCAATATTTAGTACCATTCCACTCACAGAACACTTGTGTTTTCCCCATTTCCCCCCCTTCTCCCTTACCTCTTGCATTCCCCTCTGTGTTTTTGGTGCATGTCCACCCATAACAGAAAGCCCAAATATTTGGGACAGACAACTAAAAAGTCAGCTGAATTCAGGATTTCCAGTGTGAGATGATAAGAGACCCAATCTAATCTACTGATAAAATATGTCGTAAGCAAACCCTGTGATCTACACAGATAGCTTAAGCTTCTACAGTACTAATTGCTGTTACAACCTTAAGCTAATATTTGAGCCTTTCTTTTGAGCAAGGATGTGTAACAATTAGATTACAGGATTTGGGGCATTACAAAGAGAGATAAAAGCAGCAGTTTTGCCACGGTATGTGGCATTTTGTTTACACAGAGATAACAGTAGTGATAATAATAATATTAATAATAAGTACTCTATTTAGGTCCAAATCCTGATTTCAGGTACATCAGATCAGATCTGGAATAAAGCTCTTCCCTGTCTCAGAACTATCCCAAATTTATGCAGAATGAAACATGCAGATCTCTACTTGGGAAACATTTTGCAGTAGCTGAAGAGCCCAGCATGGTGTGAGATGTGCTCTAGCTACTCACAGTAGTAAATCATGAGCAAACATTTCTGAAACAGGGCTTGGGCTTGGATATCTCTTTATATTTCTGTCCTGAGTATCACCAAGAGCTGTGAAGGCATCATCCTGATGACCACATAACAACTTCAGCAATGAAAGGGACCTCTGTTGATTTTTTTTTATTTTTTTTTTCCTCTACCATCTTTATGTTTTCTTCTTTCTCCTTCAAATTTATGTGCATATGTAAAGACACAATATGCTTGAATACAATGATAATGCACAGCATGGAGAAAAAAACAAACACTAAACTAATGGTTCACTATAGCAGCATGCCAGATTTAATACCTGTCATGTTTTTGTGTGCTGGGTCAACATCTTTAAAACTTTCTAAAGTGCATTAAAAAGGAAAAGTTATCTTCTTGTGCATATTTTTAGGGTAAGTTTTTCAGTTTCACACTGGGTTTTTTATTTCTTCTTCTAGGCACCCAAGGGAAAAAAAAATTACCCCATGTCCATAACAATAGCCAGCTCTACTGATGAACCACAGAATTCCTTGCCTTAGAGGTAGATCAGGTTACAGAAATAAGCATTTGGCTCCTGAAATTTTGCTGGTGTTGCCATCCTGGAAAATAAATGACAAACACCCCCCCTTGACAAAAATAGAAATGGAGATTTTCCTCTCCTTCAGCTGCTAAAATCAAATTTCCTAACTATAAGAGTTTTTTAGGTATTTACCACCAATGTCCTGAAAGACAGAATCAGTCACACAAAGCAAAGCAACCATGTGTATCCATTCAGGAATATTAAAAGTGCAATTACACTATTATAAAATAAACATATCTGCTAGCAGTATATTTAAAGTAACTCCCAGCAGATAAAAATCTGATCCCAGATGCAACAAACAAGCAGAGCAATTTAACAGAAAAAGACAAGTTTCCTTGTTTTAGCAAGCCCTCATTCTACTTTGAGTCTATCACAGATATACAGGACATCTAAAAGCAGGCAAGGCAGCCAGATAGGATGATATTTTTTCTTACCCACAGGCATCAAGGGACTGCATCCTGCAGACTGTAGATACTTGGTTGAAAACTTGAAAAACAGGTTTTAAGCAAAAACTCTTTGGAGAATTAGATCCAAGCTCAAGAGGCTAAAAGCATCACTTGAAACAGCCGGTTTAATTTATTCAAATAAAAGCCACATAGCTCAAGGACAGGTAAGTAGGTAAATAAGCCATCATCACCCCCTTCTTGGGAAAGAAAGGTACTGTGGAAAGCCTGCATTAAAGCAGATCTCTGTGAAGGAAATGAAGCAGCCTCAGGTATAGACATTTGATTTATTTTTTCTCTGTGGCACAGGGGAGCATGCACTGGCTCAACCTGTTGTAATCCAACATGTGGGTTGCTCCTTGTTGCGATGATATTGCAGCAGCCTCCTCGTTAAAGAGGCTGTGCCTTTAGCAGCAACTATTCAGTTCATACTATAAACCCAAGACATTGTCAGTGTTGCTATTGCTCTCTTATTCTTTCCTCCCCTTCACCACCTTTTTTTTTTCTTTTTTTTTTTTCTTTCCTTCTTTCGTTCCTGTAGTGCTATAGAAGGAAAGCAGTGAAGGAAGGATAGGGGCTTTAGGTTTCTGATTTGCTGAGCTGACAGTACTTTTGCTACTTGATTTCACTTTAATGGGATCTTCTTGTTACCCATCTACTGTAGCTCAGTGTGGGAAATGTGTGTATCAAAAGGTTGAAAGCTTGAAGCAAAACTTGTCTGCAGGTCTAGATGAGGTGGGGAGGACAGAAAGTCATATGGCTGCTTTACAAACAATATTAAGCCTGTTCAGGGAAGCATAGGTTAAAGACATTATCTTTCCCATAAATTAATCTCTAGAAGTTTTTTGTGCTTTCCAAAGGCCAAGAAGCCAAGGGAAGAGTCAAATATATTTTAAAAGTGCATAACTGTCAAGGAAAAGAAGAGAAAGGATTTCCTCCATGTGAAACATGACAGAATTTTCGTTCAGTTTGTGTAGGAATGTGTCACCCAAAGGGGACCCTGTGACTCAGAAACATGAGTGTGACAGGCAAAATGAGAGGAAAAAAACCCCACAGCTATGTGCCTGGGCAGCCTTTAGCTGTGTTTTGGTGTGCAGGAATGTGAGTGTGTGTCTGCAGATGGATTCACTTGTAAGCAGCACTGTGACCACCTGTACAAGCCCCGGACCTTGCAAGATACCTGAAGATACCCTCAGGTATCTTCAATGATGAGTTTCAGAGAAAAGGTAACCCCAATTTAAATTAGCCTCTGGATTATAACAGAACCTTACACTGGAAATCAGAATTTTGTTTGGAGCCCTGGCTGCACCTGTTTCCCAGGACTTTGGGACTTAAAATCCAACATCTCCCTAAATCTTACTAAATGTGAGAGTCAGCTTGGAGACACCTGATTTCTTGGTCTGGGGGAAATAGAAGGTAAGACCACCATGAGGAAGAACCAAAGGGGTTTAAATTAGATGTTTGTGTTGGGGGGGGCGGGGGGAGCTGTGTGGAAATTTTAGCTTTGCAAACATAAGACCTGGCATTTTTCCTGTCTGCTCTGCACAGCAGCAGGATGGAGCACGCTGGGTACCACTTCCCTCTGCTGGAGGCAGCCCAGACTGTTACCTACTTCCCTCCATATGAAGATATTTCTATAGGTACTGAAAATGCTGCAGCTCCTATCATACAGCACAACAGCAATAATGAAGTGGTTGTGAATAATTTCAGTAGCTTTCTTTTATATAAAAATCTTGGTGCTGACTGCAGGGTGGAACAGACCAATTCCTACAGCATACTGAAAAAATAGAAGTGGAGGAAAGGGATGTGTGCTGCAGAGATTGTTTAAACTAAGACACTTCAAAACAAGCCAGAATTCTACAGCCTGGACATGTAACACTTCTTAAAAGAAGAATGAACTCTCTGATTGCTCACAGCTTTGCACAGACATGCACATCTCCCCTACCACCAATGTTCTTCACAGCACTGGTCAGGGAGTGCTTTGGGGTCTTTCAGCATACTGACATCCATATAACCATGCACTGATCAGACTTGTTTTCGGGCTTCAGCAAGATCACAGGTCAAGGGAATTTAGGGGACAGAATAAATTTGTGGTAAGAAGAAGAATCTCTCTGCAAGCCATATTCCCTACTCCCCTCTTAAGGCATGAAAATACCTAATGTGATACCATATCACTATCCAGACCTATCCCTTACTTACAGATTGTAAACATTGGTGGTTTTATGACCAAGGCCAGCTATAAGCTGTAGAAATATATACTCCAAATGGAAATGTATTTTTTTTCTTGAGAGAGAGAATGCAGAACATTTCCTAGTGTTTAAGATATTTCCCCTTAGATAATACTCATTATTTTCTCCATTAGATTCATGGGATTAGATCTGCCTTTGGAAGCCCACTGACTGCCACAGGCTTTAAGAGTACAGGTAGTGGGAAAGTCCTGGAAACTCAGGGCCAGCCTCTGCATCTCCTGTGAGTGGCCTCCTGATATTCTGCAATTTTGCTGATATCATCCTTGTCAACACCTTCTCATGAGTGTTCTTGTAAGAGAAGTTGTAATCTGGTAGCACTGCCATCAGGACACTAAACCCTATCAAGATTTTTTAAGACCCATCACAGAAAGACAAAAGCAGCTTCACAACATGATACACAACTAGAAAGGAAAACTTGGTGTTTATTAAAATATATTCTCCATTAGAAATGCAAAAAAAAAAAAGAAAAAAAAAATTATGTTTGAAAAATTCGGAGTAAGGAAATATGGAGAGATTCCATCATGTCACTACATATTTATTATTTATGTATTCTTAAGGGAAGAGAGAGGGCGTTTGCCTTACCAACTGAATCATGACACTGACCTAGACTAGCAGAGGTATTTTTTGCAGACAGGAAGAACAAAGCTGGCCAGATTCTTTGTTAAACAAGTAGCCCAATAAATCTGGAAATAAAAAGGAAACAAGTTTTCTGTGCCTCATGTATACATCTATGCTGGCATTTTGCTGTATGTCAGGGGGGTGCTAGTGAGGCATATCACTGATTGTCCTGGCTGGTTTTTGGTTTGCAACTCAGCATTGCCTTGGAGCAAACAGGATTCTTTTTGGCTAAAGCAAAGGGGAAAAATTGCCTTCAAGAAGTCCACTTAGAAAGTTCCAGCCACTAATGAGCATTTATTCTATAGCACACCAAGACTCTTATAATTATGTCAGGTGTTAAGAATAAACTCCTTCAGTCTATGAAGCTGCTCCTGCTATGCTGTACTATGTTGCTGTAGTTCAGAAGAGAAGTCAAATTGTTCTTCTTCACTCAAGTACAAGTATCAAGAAAATTGTGTGATCCAAACCCAAATTGACAGCATGAGGGACATAGGACAAGTGGTGCAGCTGAGGTCAGCCCCAGGCATCCTAGGCTGTGGCTGCACCAGCCTTTCTGCAAAGATCAGGAGGCTAAACCAATAGGATAGATCTTGTTGTGATGATAAAAGACAGCTGAAGGAGACTAAAACCGTGGTACATCAAGATATTCCTAGATATTAAGGCAAAATTCCTCCTGATGATCTGAGACACAGACAGCACCCACTGTAGAGAAGTTATTGAATCAAAGTGGAGATCAAGTGCACCACCAATTAAGTGCATTGCAACTGGATTTCAAGAAATCACACAATGGCAGTTGTGCAAAACTGAAAATAGGGGTTATTAGCTCACATATGAAAATTATGACTAAATTTATTCTATGTACAACTGCACCGAAGCCAAAAAAATTGCAGAAATGAGATTAATCTGCAGTGGTTATTCATGCCTTTGGAATAGATTTAAATCTCATCGGAAGTGTGGAAACTTAGGATTCCACTCATGACAAACCAATCACAACCTTCATAGGCACTTCTTTCTTCAGATTAGGAAAAAAAAAAAGAAAAAAGGGGAAAAAAAAAGACCAAGAAGGTGGTGAGAAAAAAGAAAAAGATTAAGAAGAAGAAGAAGAGAAAGAGAAATGGGAAAGGGAAAGGAAAAAGGGGAAAAGGAAAAAAGGAAAAAGGAAAAAAAAAAAAAAAAGAGGAAAAGTTGACCAGAATGTCCTAAGACATACATTAAAAGGATCACTCTCTGAATCATTAGGAAGCAACAGACTTTCTTTTTTCCTCCTTCATTCTGATAAACAAATTGTGATTTTCTTACTTCAAGCAAGGAAGGAGAACTAAATGATAGAGCACACTGACCACAGCTTTATTTGCAATAGGATTTGTAGCAAGTTTGATATTCCTGATTATCTTCCACTGCATACATATCAGGTAATAAATATCCCAACAGTTCCAGCATGGTACTGGAAATGCTACTAAAACTTATCTCTAATTAAGTTTTAAAATGGTTTCCATCCTATTTTCTAAGTATTTCTTGCAAATATTACTCTCCCTTGGCCAGAAATATGACAAAGCTATAAATAAAATCAGAAAGTGAATATGGTTCAATGCCAACTTCTTTGCAAAGGGAATGAAAAATAAAATAATCTTTGTCTCATTAGAGTGATTGCCTGCAACAGAGGGAGCCAGAGCAGGGACAGTGATGGAGGGAAAGACCTGAGGCAAAGCAAGAAGTGGAGCAGGAGCTTCCCAGGGATTGTCAGGTTTGGCTGAGGACAGAAAGATTTGGCTAAGCTACAACCAGTCCATCATCCCACAGGAGAAAGAATGAGGTCATGAGGATGATTAGGGAGGAAACACTCACCTTAATTTTATTTCCAAAGATGCTATTCCTTTCTTAAGTTGATTTGAAAGATTTGATTTTTTTTTTTAATGAAATGCAAAATAACATAGCATATGCTTATTGACAAATAGGATCTAGTCTGGTCTGTATATGATAATGCACAGAGTGGTTCTGTAGCCTCCACGGCCTCTTTCTCCTGCAGGGTGACAGTGCTCACAGAGGGTGCTACAGTGAAGTTTTAAGCCTTAGTTTCCCTCATCCAGAAAAGTTATGATATGTACTCTCTACACTTTTCACAGTTCTTTGATATCATCTTCTAGAAAGAAGGGTAGTTCTGCTGAAATATTTAATAGCAAATTTTTTTCCTGTCCACAAGAATGGGATTTCAGAGTGTTTCCAGAAGAGCTATAGTGTTTGTCCATCAGCTTTGAATGGCTCTATCAAACCTTCAAACTACACTAAATATTATGGAGCTAAATATGACTTCACCATTCTTATGGTTTTAGTCTTTATATAGTGAGATGTGTAAGAGCCTCTCCAGAGGTGTCCCTGCTCAAGACTGGGCTATTTCTGCAGCTTTCTTCTATTCATCCGTGTCTTGTGCTTTACTCTGTTCAAATGTTTGCAATGATTTGTAAGCTTTCTATGCAGAGGTAGGCCCAGCTGAGAATTATTATTACACTTAGCTTCTTGAAAGAAGATAAAATAGACCCAGCTCCTTACTACTATATACACACTTTCTCTATATATAGTAATAAAGTGTCCTTACTGACATACTGACCGTTCTAACCAGTAGCTTGTGTTTGCATTTATACCTTTTTAGTTTTTGGGGGGATTTTTTGGACCTACCACAGTAGTGTTCACACTGAATCAAGATAACTTTGTTTAGTTTTGTTCCACACTATTTAGTTTCTAACATTGCAGGCACACTGCACTTCAGAGCATAACTCTTCAGACCAGGGGTCTGGCAACTGCTACTGAGCAACTCTGTGCTCACGTCGTCTTAACAGCCTTGTAAACTGAGGAGAGTGGTGATTTGTAAAACTGCCTTGAGATCTGCAGCTGGGAATTGTCAGGTAGATGCCAAGTGTGACTATAAATATAATTTGGGCAGTGAAAGGGGCTGGAGCCAAGGTCTTTCAGAAGTATTAAACTAAGGATGCTGAAAATCTGTGCTTCGAAGCTGGAACACTTTCAAAACTTGCCAGATCATCCACACTGAATTTGGAGAGACAGTTCAAGAAGGCAATGTTACCAAAAAGGCAGGTGGTTTTGGCCAAGCCACTAAAATCATCAAAGTCAATAAGAAGTATTTTATCAAAGTTAAGATTGTTAGAAGACTGCATTAGCAGAGATTTAGAATTTCAACAGGCATTTTCATAGAATCAGAATTTTCAGAATTGGAAGGGACCTTTAAGATCATTCAGTTCCAAGCCCCCTGCCATGGGCAGGGACACCTCCCACTAAACCAGGTTGCTCAGATCCCTGTCCAGCCTGGCCTTAAAAACTTCCAGGGATGGGGCTTCCACAACTTATCTGGGCAACCTGTGCCAGTGTCTCACCACCCTCATGGTGAAGAACTTCTTCCTAACATCTAATCTAAATCTCCGCTCCTCTAGTTCAAATCACCCTTGTTCTATCACTCTCTGACATCCAAAAAAGTCCCTCCCCAGATTTCTTGTAGCCCCCTTCATATACTGGAAAGCTACAATAAGGTCTCCTCAGAGCCTTCTCCTCTCCAGACTGAATAACCCCAACTCTCTCAGTCTGTCTTCACAGGAGAGGTGCTCCAGCCCTCTGATCATCCTCCTGGCCCTTCTCTGGGCACATTCCAGCATGTCCATTTTCCTGCTATAAAAGAAGCTCCAGAACTGGATGCAGTATTCCAGGTGGGGTCTTACAAGAGCAGAGCGGAGGGGGAGAATCACCTCCCTCAACCCCCTGTTTTGAGCCACTAATAAAATAAAGTGTTAATATGTGTTCCTCCAAAGAAAAACAGTCCAGTAATTTTTTTCCTCTCCATCACCACTGATTTCTGCTTGAAAGATCTATAATGCTTGGGAGCTCCCATAGCTCTGCTAAGATTTCTAAAGCAAAGTCACTGCAGTCCATTGTGAAGTCTATTCCCCATTCTTAAGGTTCAAAGACCAGCAGGTCAATGCTGTTAATATGAATTTCTATGCTGGTGCAGACATAGTGTTAAATGAGAAGGATGACAGTATTTCTAATTTATGCAGGCACTGAAAAGAGAGCTAACCCATAATTTTGTTATGTTTTCAGGGCTTGACTTTTGTTCTAAATGTCAACAGGGTGTGCAAATGCCACGCAAGTCTCCCTTAGGACTTGGCTCAAGTTCATATGCAGATACTTCTGAGGATGTCTTGGTTTCATGAACTTAAGAAATTCAGCTGAAATATAGGAAGGGTAAACGAGCCTTAGAAGACAATATAAAGCTACTCTATGAATTTCTGAGGATTTCTATTTCTACTTGCAAACGCACACGTATGTACACACACACATACATTACACACATGTATACTATGCACACAAGATTTCAAGAAACACTCATTGGCCAATTTTAAACAGTTCTAAATATAAAGTATAATTTTCCAGTTTGCCTCCTTGGATTAGATTTCTACCTGATTTATCTGGTTTTCCCCATTTGCCTTTTAATCAAAATTTAAAGTAAAAGTAGATGTTGAAAACCTCCTAGAATGGTAGTCCTGGAAACTATCTCTTTGAAACGAATAGCAGATAATCACTGGGAGAAGAAAATCCTCTAGACTGCACTAGCAGAACAACTCAGCTTTTTTTCTGCATGGAAATGCTTGCAAATGTGAAAGACCCAATGACAGAAAAGTTCCTATGTAGATCCCTCTGAGTCGTGGCAGTGCTGAATTGCTTGGCAGGGATGAATGGAAAAAAAAAAAAACCTGAGCAAAAAGCTGCCCTTGCATTTGTTCATGTAAACAGGGGGCTTGTGTAGATCTTCAGGGTGTGAAGATCTGGAAGGCAGAGCTTGGTCTTGATTAAGATAGAAGGTATTTCAGAAGTTATGGTTTCCTGAATTTGTGGAGGATGTAGAAATGTTTGAAGAAGAGAGATTCTTGAAGGAGGACCTCTCTGAAGGTCTCTGTTGTTTTGATGGCATTTTTGGATAAACTTCCTTGGTAGGGAAAGCCTGAGAAAATTTGAGTGAAACTGTACAGAAGCTGAAAAAAAGTAGAAATAGTCTAAGAATCAGGCTGGATTGAAGATGGATGAAGAACCTTAAGGAGATGGAAAGGTCTATGAACTTCATAGGAAGAGATATATGGAGCACCAGAGGCAAAGTGAATCCACAGGGTCCATTATACCTCACTTTGCAAGTTACCCAGGTCTCTAATGTTTTGGAACATTCAAGAAATAGATATATTCCACCTATTCCTGTCTAATTGGAATCATAAAACTTTCTTTCTTCCTTATGCATAGGAAGTAGAGTCCTTGTTTCTCTGCCACTTCTGTCCTATTATTTGACTCTTGTCAAGTCTTGAGTCTTGTCTTGGAAATTCTATGTATCAGGCACCTTACTTCAAAGAAACAAGCAGGTTACCAGCATTTAGGAATCTGCTACTCTGTCTGTCTGACACTGCAAGTTACACCTGCACCCACCTCTTCACATGGTAATAAGGCAGTTGATTTACTTCATCAGGGGAAAAAAAAAAGTGTTTTGGCCAAACTCCAGTGCCTTTTACTGAGTGGCCTTTGGCCCAGGGAAAAACATTTATGCTTTGCAAGAGCAGGAGTCAATGACATAAAGTGCCAAAGTTCATATTTTGGAAAGTGGTTTCCTCACATTTTCAAACCAAGGCCAAGGATGGACAGACAGTGTTTGTATTACTGCCTTTCTCCCTCTCCTTCCTCTTCACACACATACATAAATCCTTCTCCAGGTGTGATCTTGGACATAAAATTTCATTTATGTTCATGGAAACTAAGCCTTACCATCCAACCACCATCACTGTCTAGCTTCACTCTTCTACTTATCCCCTTAACATAAAGTATGAGAAGGAAGATCTATTTGAGGCTAACATTAATTCTGATTTTTTTTTGCACTGTACAGAGGGAAGTACAGAGTTATAAAGCTTCTGGCAATTGCCTTTCCTCACTGATTGAACATGTGATATTCACTGAAGTATGCAGAATAATTGATATCCCAAATCTTACCTTGTAAAAGCAGAAGCAGTACCTGATCCCATAGCTACAATGACTTCACTCCTTGAAACATCTCTAGAAGCTACCGTGGTTCTCAGTTTTATTCTACAATAGGATTTCAAAGGTGTAGTTGAACATCAGTATCAAAGATAAAGCTGATTTTATTCCTTCATTTTGGGCTTTTGTGTTAAATATGTGGTTTTTGCAATGTCTTTCTGAGGCTTTTCTTGCTAATGAGTGTTTTCAAAAATATTATGTTGGGTATCACAGCAAAAAAAAAAATAAATTGTTCCTCATTTCTGTTTCTTTTCCTGTCATTTTGTAAACTGTTTTGAAATAAGCCATTCAAACCAGTAAACAGATGTTCTAATAATAATTAACAAGTATTTCTGCAAGTAGGGAAATTCACAGAGAGTGCAGATTTCTGTTCTACTATATCTAAAGCCTTCCTACCACAAAAGCCCCAGGTTTTTTTTTCTTCCTTCCTGATTTCCTATAATCTCAGCTCCCACTTCCAAAGCCTGCAGATATCCTGTAGATAATCATTTCCCCTTGGTACCCTCCATGCCTCCAGGTTCTCTATAAAATCTAGCAATTACCACCTGGCAAAAGGCACCACATGCTGTGCCTGGTTCCAAAATATGCATGCAATAACAGCCTGGTCACTACATTCAGGCTGATCACTCAGTGTCAGACCAAGTAGAAAGAAGTCATATCAGAGCCTTTTGAAGCTTTTGAAGTTTTGCTTCCATATTTGGAGGGTATTAATTTCAGTCTGTTCTTCTTACTCTCCCATTAATTTTAATGAAACTTAGCAGTACTGCATTTTATTTTCTCGGAGACTCCCACCCCTGGTCCAATATGAGATTAATTCAGCAATGATTTCAGCTGTAAGTAAGGGCACTGGTCAACAAAGGGGCAGAGCAACTGCATAAAGCTTCAGGAGCCCAGAGTAAAAATCAGACTTTCATAAAATCATGAAATGGTTTGGGTTGGAAGGGATCTCAAAGATCATCCAGTTCCAACCCTTCTGCCATGGGCAGGGACACCTTCCACTAGACCAGGTTGCTCCAAGTCCCATCCGACCTGGGCCTGAACACTTCCAGGGAGGGGGCAGCCACAGTTTCCCTGGGCAACCTGGGCCAGTGTCTCATCACCCTCACAGGAAAGGATTTCTTCCCTATGTCTAACCTAAATCTCCCCTCTTCCAGCTTAAAAACATTTCCTCTCGTCCTATCACTCCATGCCCCTGTAAAAAGTTCCTCCTCAGCTTTCCTGCAGTTTCCCTTCAGGTACTGGAAGGCTGTTCTAAGGTTTCCCTTGAGCCTTCTCTTCTCCAGGTGGAACAGCCCCAACTCTCTCAGCCTGTCTAAAAAGTGGAGGTGCTCCAGCCCTCCAGTCATCTTCTTGACCATCTTCTTCAAGAGCTCCATGTCCTTTCTGTATTGGAGGCTCCAGAACTGGACACAGTACTGCAGATGGAATCTCACAAGAGCTAAGTAGAGGGGAGAGTCCCAGGTCACCTCCACTGACCTGCTGCCCACATGGTCAAGCTGAGTTTCCTTGGATTTATTGTATATTTTTCTCACACAGCCATCCTGCAATTCCTTAAACTCCTTGGTTATGATTCTAATCCTTGGTAGCCACCTCCTGATTTGGTTTAGTGACCACTTCACACCACTTCCCTCCTAAAAGGAGACTAGAGATATTTGCCAAGGAAATCCCTCTCCTTCAGACTCAGCTTTGTTTTCCCAGACTGAATGGCTTTTAAAACCCTGGGAGTTTGTATGATTAAAGACTCAGTGAACAACAGGAAAAACTGTGATTTACCCAACTGCTGGTGGGGTTTTACATCATTGTGCTGAGATCTTCCTACACCTCACAATATAAAAACTGTTTACACTTTTGGATCTTATTATTTTTAATCAAATTAAGCTGCTGCTAAGTTTTCTCTATTATCATGTTCTGAGGAAAGAAAGCCTGGAGACCACCTCAGATCACTGTAATAAGACACGTGCATCTTTTCTTCATTCCTCAAACACAAATTTGCCTCATGGAACAAAGCAAACAGTAAAAAAACATGACTTTTTTAAAAAAGAAAAGGAAAGGCAGAGGTGGAGATGAGGGGGGAGGAAAGAGCAAGGGGAAAGGAAAAGAGAAGGGGAAGGGAAAAAGGAAGAGGGGGAAAGAAAAGGGAAAGAAAAGGGAAGGGAAAGAAAAGGGAAAGAAAAGAGAAGGGAAGGGAAGGAAAAGGAAAGGAAAGGAAAGGAAAGGAAAGGAAAGGAAAGGAAAGGAAAGGAAAGGAAAGGAAAGGAAAGGAAAGGAAAGGAAAGGAAAGGAAAGGAAAGGAAAGGAAAGGAAAGGAAAGGAAAGGAAAGGAAAGGAAAGGAAAGGAAAGGAAAGGAAAGGAAAGGAAAGGAAAGGAAAGGAAAGGAAAGGAAAGGAAAGGAAAGGAAAGGAAAGGAAAGGAAAGGAAAGGAAAGGAAAGGAAAGGAAAGGAAAGGAAAGGAAAGGAAAGGAAAGGAAAGGAAAGGAAAGGAAAGGAAAGGAAAGGAAAGGAAAGGAAAGGAAAGGAAAGGAAAGGAAAGGAAAGGAAAGGAAAGGAAAGGAGGACTGTTATTTAGTTTCTGCTTTCCTATCTAACTGGTTTGCTGCTCTTTGGTGAATCAGAGATGAAAAAAATAATCCCATAAGTAAGCTGCAGCAACCTGGATTCATGCTGACTACCAGTGTGACCTCTGGTTAACTGTTTTATCATCTTAAAAAGTAGTATTAAAACATACTCTGTGACTTGTGGCTGAAATAAATCATTAGCTCCTCTGACAAACCTTGCCTGTCACTATAGCTATGTATGCACATACTTTCCAGATCTCAGCTGATATCTCTAGGTGCTAATGCCATGCAAAGAGTCCACAATCAAAACTTTGCCACCAACTGTGCTGTCAATCATTTTGTGCAAAATAAAAGCTTTAAGAATCCCATGATAAGTAAATAAATAGATAAATAATGAGCAACCCCACCACATTTCAGATCATGCTGTTTTGGAGAAGAACAAGAATTTAGTAACGGTGTGAATAGCAGCTCTCAGTTCTCCTCTCCAAAAACTCCCCTTGAAATCACCGCCTCCTTGCACTTTGCATTTATTACTGGAGCACAAAAACAATGTACTAAAAATAAAACATATTTTCACCCAACCATCTTGCCACTCAAGGATTCTATTCATTTATAAGATGTGATAATCTTCTCACTACTTTTCTCAATTAAAGCTCGAGCGCTCAACTCCACTATAAACAGGGTTTACTCAGAGCTGTCTGAGGCTGAACCAATAGGCTGCCACATCCAATCCACTTCAGGTTTTTCTAGAACAATTCTCAAATGCCTCAGGGCAGCTAGATTTGGCTACTTTGTGCATTTTCACTGTACTTCCAGATAATACACATTTTAACATTTTAACAATCCAAACCATGTTCCTCGTGGGTTTACATGGGACTGAAAGATGAACACAAATGTTGGCCTGCAACTTTTGATGAAATCTTGTTTTCTGTCCTTTATGTGAAAATACAAATTTGTTGAAACTCATGCTAGTCACAAAAACCACACCAGCTTCAGCCTGAACTTTTGTCAGAAAAAAAGCTTTCTGGCTGCAGCTATGTGGCTGTGAAGCAGAAATTCACTCACCCCAAAAGACCTGGCTGCTTGGTGACCATCGAGGTCCTCTTGCAGCTGTATAAATAATGAAATATTCATTTGGTCAGAAAAGAGACAAACTCTTTAGTCCCATGGTTAAAAACTTATTTGAGACGTGAGAAATCTGCACAATGAAGTCCTTGCTCCAATAAGCATGTATTTATTCACACTAAAAGCTTGGTTACCACAGGATTAGGGAAAGAGACTTGCCTCAGTGAGACCCAAGAGGATCTTGATGTCCAAAGAGGTTTCTCTTAAAAGCAAATCATTACTAACGGCACAACATGCACATCGTCTTCCCCCCCTCGTCTTAAGAGAGTTTAGTGTGACTTCAGTACAGAAATTTTTTCAAATCCTGAAGATTTTGGTGGGGACAGGAAAATCATTTCCTGCCCAGCTCTATATGGCATCCATCACCACAGAAACAGGCACTCAAATACTAATGGTGCCTGTAAAGTATAAATTGAACTTTGCTAAGCAAAATTAAATCAATTAATCATAGGCCAAAACTTCAGAAAAAAACAGGAGTCTCACAGTATGCTGTGAAAGCTGCCAGCTTCTGGGATTTGCAAGAGTCTCACAGGACCAGTGTACTACACTGCTTCTACAACAGCTGTGTCAAAAGCAGAACTTTAAACAGGGCCAATAGCATTAATTTTTAGAGGGTCATACTTGTCTCAGATACATGCACATTAACTCAGACTCAAGAGTTTTGTTTTGTGGAAGCCTTTTGTGAAGCAGGGCTAAAAATTCCATGAGGATGGATTGTTTGCCAGCTCTATCTGCCCCCAGTCTTCTATTGAGGACCAATATCTTCATAGACATCTCCTGCATGTTCCTCCTTCTGTCCTCACAATGAGACTTATCACCCATGAATACATATGAAGAAATATTTAGTCCTTTGCAGCTTTAATTACCTTTAAATGAGTCTCCACTGACTTTCAACAGTTTATTCTGTTCCATTGACCGTAACGAGAGCCCCAGTGATTATTCTTGCAGGTATAAATACTCTCTGTGAAAAAAGTCTTGGCTTTTTCATACTGGACAGATGGATTGTGTGTGCACCCAGAGGGACAATGTCCTTTCAGCTTCGTTATTTGTAAAGGTGGTGGCGAGACAGTTTGACACTGGGAAGATGGAATTCATACTTAGTCTCTCCTGATAGGTAGCTCTGTGGATGCTTACCTGCTAACCTGCTGTAATGGTTCCAATTTGCTTTTTGGCAAAAGGGAATCTGTGTTGTAGTTTATTTGCCAGGAAAGTCCATTAGTGCCTAGCTTAAATGATTCTGGATTTCAACCCAGATTTTCTGTTGGGCAATGCAAAGGTATTCAGCTTTAAAAACCTCTCATCTCTTTGTAAACCCCCCACCCTATCCTGCTACTTAGAGAGATATTTAAACTTTGTCATCAAAAAAATGGTCAAATGGCTTGGCTTGAATCAACATTCCACACCAGTGAGAGAAAAATGTGTATATATATATTTATATATAAATATTCATTTTTGAGGTTTTATTTGGCTTCATATTAGGTTTAGGATCATGACTTCTAGGTATCCCATGAACAACAGTTTACTCAGGCACCCTCCTGAAAGCAACATGAACCAGAAAACATATTCCACATCCTAGTCAACTTTGTAAACTCAAGATGTATTAGATCAACCTTTCCTCTGTGATAGGTAGAACAGTGATTATTCTGAGATATATTTGATCCTGGCAGAGCAGTGGTGGTTTCAGGTACCTGAGGATTTAAGGGAATTGCATTTCAGTCCAGACTTTGAGCCATTTTTTCTTGTTGGGAGGTTACTGCTTCTCTGATCCATCCATACCCAGTAATACTTGATTCTTTGTAAAGAACTTGGAGATGAAAAACTGAAAAATACAGTGTCATATCTAACCTTTCATAATTCTCTTGGACTCCATGTATTGGTTAAAACCTTTTTCTAAATTCAGAAGATAAAAATTGTAGTGTGAAAAATCATTGAAGTGGAAGGGGTTTTGAGATGCCATCTAATTCCCCTCATCTGAGCCACACCTATGCCATTCCACACAGATGTTTACTTAACCTGTACACAGAAGCATACTTTATCTCCTAGGAAATTTATCCATTGTTTATCTATATTAAGCTTTAGGAAGTTTTATTAAATTAGATCTTTTCATCTGGATAGTTTTTTTGTTGTATTGTATATGATGATCATATACAGCAGGTAGCCATGTCCTTTTTTGCAAAAGTGTTTTCAAACATTAATCATAAGACTGCCCCTCAGCCCTCACTTCTCTTTACTAACAAATCCCACTTATTCAACTTTCTTCTCTGGATACTTTTTTCCATTTCCTTTCACAGGGCTTTTCTGCTGCTCACACAAATGAATGGTGAGCCAAAGCAGCCTGGATAGCTCTACTAAGTTATAGATCAAAGAGTAATTAATTCACTTGACACACACACACCTATCTAGTATAATTTCAGTTTCATCTAAGCCTACCTTTGTTAACAGGTTGATGTCTCAGAGCCTCTCAAAAGCTTTACTGGAGTCAAGAAATACTGTTTACACTGGTAATTTATAGTCACAGAATTATCAGAGGTAACTATTAACAGAGTACTGCTGATTTCTTAAATATTATATGAGGAGCTACATCAGACTGTGCTGACTTGAAAACATCTGACTGGTCCAAACAATTTCTTACCATGCTTTCCTTGTTTCATTCCTTCAGCCCTGGTATCATCAAATTTCAGCTAATCTTTCTAGGGAAGACTAAAGCAAAAAGGCATTAAATGTTTTATCCTTATCATCAGTTATTTTCATTCTTTGTCCACTGAGTAATGGTCCTGCACATACATTTCTTTTAGTGACAGAACTGCTTTAGGCAACTTCCAGCCCCTCCTCCTCCTCCTTTCCCTTAGGCATCTCTCTTTCCCTTGCATTACCACTCATTTGTGCCAGTATGACAGTTTGCAGGACTGCATGGTGAACAAATTAACTGATTCAAGATAAAAATAAACATGTTTTGCTGGGTTATTTCTTCATGCTCTTTCTGTCCTCTTATTATTACCAATGCACCTACCCAATATGCTTGCATGTTGCTGTAATTTCTTTGCATAACATTTTGTCCTTTCTGGTTTTGTCTCTATGTGCTTGTGCTTGTCGTATTTCTCACTGATTTGACCTGCCTTCTGCTTTCTCTGTCATTATTTTTCCTGAATTTCATAGAATAGAGGTGATCATGCATCAGACAAGCTCTTACTAACCTTCCTACAACTTCCAGATGATAATCTGAGCCACCAAGTTGTCTCAGTCATCTTTTTGGGACTCTTTCCCCTTAGATTTGCTTCCCATGAGATCTCCTCTACCAATTAGCTGAATTTATTGATGCTCTCTTTCTTAAATCCACTTTGCTTTTTGCTTTCTGGTTCTCTCTCTCTTATCTTCCCAGGAATCAGAGTATTCATCCCTGTTTCAGTGTGTACTTATTTTATTTTCTCAATCAATTATTATCTGTTGGTCAGAAGAGAATCTACAAGACCGTTTTCTCATGTCAGACATTCCAATTTTTGTAGATAACAGGATGATCTGAGAGGAACCCAGGAGTTTCATATTTCTGCTATGTTTCTGTCCTGTCTTAGGCTCAATGTCAGCATTCCACATTGACAAGATCCCCTGGGGTTCAATATGTGTTCAAGACCTTCATCTCATTTGTCTGCATTCATGTTCCACACTATTCCATTCCATCACTCTGCTGGCCTCCCTTATATTTCAGCAAGTCCATCTCACACCATGATTTGGCTCTCAGAGCCAATGATATCCCCTAAATCTATAAACCACATTTTCTCTCTTTTCTATTTCCTCTCTGAACAAGCTGTACCTTTCCATATCAATATTCCTGTCATGTGAATTAGTTTAGCAAACCTTTGCTAAGCCAATTAAGACATAATTCTAATTATGTGTTAAGATTCCCAGTTCTTTTGGCTTATTCCTCATATGTCATACATGAGTGTAAAACCATTTAAAATGTTCAGAAGGTTGACATGCTTGTTTTCATTTCACCTTCCCTTTTTCCCTTTGTGTTTGTACTCTCCTGTTTCTGACAAATTTAAGTTCATCCCTATCATCTACATTTGTAAAATGGTAAGCAAAATACTGGGATCATACCTATTGGTACTGAGGCAAATAATAGTACTCAAATATTACACCATTAAAATATTAAAATATTCTCAAGCACCTGAATTTTGCAAAGATGTTTTCTGTGGAACAACAGCACAGCTACTGGGTGCCTTAATAATACTAAAACAAGAGTGAGACAGATAGGTATTAGTCAGTGGAAAAAAAATCATACAGAAGTAAAAATCAGAGAGACTAGAAATGAGCCATATAGATGATTTCTCTGTAGTAGAGGAGTTACCCATATCATATTAGACCATTTTCACACCTTTTCCCCACCACTGGCTATCTCAACATTAACTATTACTTTATTTGGAATAGGGTTGTGGGAGTTTTTGTATCTTGGAGAATATGTTTATAAATTCTTGAACAGCCAAATTGCAAAGAACTTCACACTGCTGACAAAGCAGCCTCTCCCTACACTTCCTACATTAAATATAAAAGACTTCCACTTCTTTCTTTCATGCAAATCAGTACCTGTACTTCTGCAAGTACATACCCAAGTACATGATACAGAGCCAGCAGATCAGGAATAGCTTCCCAAAAGTTGCAGTGAGGTAAAAGAAGAAAAAAAGATGACATGTTCAGCTACAAAAAATGGCCACATTACAGTGCAGCTGTAACAACAAATGGTAACACTTTACTTAGCATTTCCTTAGTGCTTTCCATCCATCACAGACTTGTATTTTGGCAGAAGCTTTCCATGCACCCATGTTTTTTCTTGCTGGTATTCTCCAATGCAGGAAACCACTATGCCTTTAATCCTACTCATCTTAAGTGTCCTTTGGTCTGCTGGAGCATGTGATATTGGTCATTATTAAATGAACTGCTACCAAGTTCACTGTTATACTACAGAAATTATATTAGTATGAACCAGGATACAAAATCTGAGTAGGAATAAATATGTCAGTAATGCAGGCTTCAGTTCCTCTGTCTTGCAGGTCTCCAGTGAATTAGATAGAATGTCATTGTACCATTTTACAAATGCAAAACACAGAGGAAATCCCTAGGAAATAAGTCCCCAGTGACCTCAGTTTGTGAGTATTCAGTTTGTGAATTTCCTTATGTTTAATGAAAGACACCTCCTAATCTTACACTATGCAGTCAAAGAAAAAACACAGAAGACCAGAATCACAAAAATAAAAATTAGTTGTAAGGAGCTAACTAACTATGAGTGTAAAAGCTTTCTTTGTCAGTCAGTGTAGAGAAGAAGATCCAATGAGAGATGAAGTTCTCATGAAACCATCAACCAAAGAGAATCTAAAATCAGGCTACTTGGTGGAACACCTGAATTTAGGCAGGTTGTACCAGCCTAACATGACTCATGCAAACGTGGTAGCCAAGCCAGGACCAGAAACAACCTCTAAGCCCCCTGACCAGTGTTGTAATGACCATATCATGTTTTCTGCAGAACAAAGCCTGCCTGAGAGACCCATGCACCAAGTGCTTGCAAACACCTCCCAAACCACTGCCAAACCCAGACACCCAATTTACTCTATGTCATCCCTACCAATAAGCATCCTCCTTAGATTCTTAATTGTAAATATAATTTCAAAGTGGTTTCAAATATAGATAAATAAACAGCCTCAGGGGGTGGGAGCCCTTAAATCAGGGTCACCCTCATGTGAGAGTGGATGGCTCATCTCCTGTACAAGTGTTGAAATACCACAGTGTTAACAGACAAAGGTCTCCTTGCAGCAGACACAGGCACATCTTTCAGCCCACTCTCTGTGATAATAGATGTAGCAACATTTTGACTACCGCCTTGTGTTTATTGTGGGTGTTAACCGAGACATTTCCATGTAAATAAAACATTTATCAAGCTCACAAAATGTCTGCAAGAGCAATTATTGCACAAGGATGGTGTGCACTAGAGAACCAAGCTCGTTCATTCATTCCATTCTACCTGCTTCAGCTTGTTGCAAAGGAGAAGGATGCTTTCACCAAAGCTGGAATTAGGTCAGGTCTCCTGCGTGGAAGCTGTGTGGGCCAAGGAATAAGACTTGGCATCAGGAGACCTGATTTCTATTTGCATGGCTTCTGCTGAGTTACTGTATGGCCTTGAGCAACTCACTTTGCTGCTCCATGATGCTGCTTCCCACCCATCTGTAAAATGGAGTTAATGGTACTTACCAGCCTTTGTAAAGTACTTTAGAGATGTAGGGATGAAAATTATGGTGACTGCTAATTGTTTTCACTCTCTCCATGGAGAGAAGCTCTACCCCTCCAGGAGTATAAACACAAGCACATTTTTTCTGCTGGCTGTAATGTTTAACGTTTCATTTACATTGATAGCAGCACCCTTTCCTTTACTTTTTTTCATAAATATCATGTGGAATATCTAAAATTGAGACTTTGTGGGGCTGGGTACTGCACAGCTTCACAGAAATGGTGGGCAACACAACAGAGTTTACAATAAAAATAGGCTGGTGGAAAACAAGTATTATTCACAGGACCTGAGGACAGTAAGAGTCTGAATTGCCTCCACAAGGTCAGAGAATGTGTTGAAGAGGCTGTGATGTAGTCCATGTCTCCAGGTTAGTGAATTAGCCACAAAAACTTCCTGTCTGCCTTAATGTCCTTTTGAATTAGTAATAGACATTCCAAGGAACTTTTCTTCATGGTTTAGTTTTTATTTTCAGAGCATTCATACTCCCAAAATAAATATTTTTCCCACAGAATGATTACAGATAACGTGCAGTAGTGGGGTAAGTATCTGAAATTTCTTAGTTACTGGAAAAGAAAGGTTTCAGAAATCTTTCCTTATTAGCACATTAATTGCTGCTGTGACAGACAGGAATTATTTGCTCAGTTTTCCTCAAATTCATCATTTTCTTAAAAAAACAAATCCAAAACCAAGCCTGCAGTAATTAACATTCAGAGTATCCTGGCATTCACAATCCTGTTCTCATTTTGTAGCTGGCTGTGGCTCTCTCCTAGCTGAATACCTTGCATATCTTTCAGGCATGTATGATTGACAGCTGTATGCATAGCAAAACAAAGTTTAATCCCTCATATCACAGACAAATGTACATTGACAGCTTCAATGCTGTGCAAGTACACCATGCTATACACCCAAAGCTGTTACCCACCAAAGCAAAGACCAACTTGTCTCAACTCCAGTAGACATTTCACATTCATCTACACTCATCTGGATAATAAAAGCCATCTATAGCTCTTGGTCTTGAAGCAGTCAAGGAGTGGGAAATATTGCAAGTAAATCCTGTAATTATGCTTCTTCTCTAGCTATATCAACTAAAAAATCTCTTCTTTAGCTATACGAAGTAAAAAAAAATATTAGGAAAGTAATATTTCCTTGCAAGGAAATATTGCAAGTAAATCCTGCAATTATGTTTCTTCTTTATCAGCTAAAAAAGTTCCTCACCTTAATGTTTCCCTAACTGGACCTCTATAAGCTGCTTGCCCAGGAGAATTACAACATCTCCAGGAAGCAGGCAGGTCCTTCAGGACAGTGGGATCTCAGTTCTGAAAACCACTCTCAGAAGTCCAAATCTGGTTCTTAAAAACCTCTATAAGGCACCCTTGATATATGGTTTTGTGCCTATATATTATATGTGTGCATGTATGTATGTATGTATGCATGAATGAGTAACACTACAGTCTTTCCACTGAGAAACAGTGAATTCCTGAAGCTGATGTATTAAGCTGTAAACAGTCTGTAGGGAAGGATGAATCCATGTTGTTGTTGTTCTGCTGAGGAAGCTGTGTACTTTGTCTACGTGCTTCATGTCCTAAAAGTACAGGAAATTTTAACTGAGTAACACTGAGCTGTATATGAAAAATCCATTTCTTATGATGGAATATTTAGTGTCATTATTTAGATTAATACACTTTATGACTAAAGTTGCTTTTATGACCCTCTAACCTTCTAAATATAATTTCACAATTTCTACTGCTTTATAACTAATGGCTAAACTACAGCATATCTTTTAGAGAGAGATCACATTATGATTTAGAGCCTCCAAGTCATGGAAAATCTAACACCTCCATTGTAAATTGTTCCCAAGGTTCATTACTCTTTCTGCTAAAATTTGCACCTTATCTTTAGTTTGAATCTGTCTGGCTTTGACTTCCAGTCACTGGATCTTGTTATACCTTTGTCTGAGAGATGAAAGAGCCCTAACAAATTGAAAACCATCTTCCTGTGTAGGTACTCACATGGTGTCATCAAGTCTCCTCTTAACCTTCTTTCCAACAACCTAAATACACTCAGTGTCAAAATTATTCTTTCTTGGGCTGGGAAGATTGATGGCACCAAAGTCAGGCAACTACCTGCACCTACTTGCCTGAGCATCATTCTGTAATCAGTGAAGACTCATCCAGAAGGTAGTTTGAGTAACCTCAGATGTGGATATCCCCTGAAGCTGTCTTTCTCTCTCCAGTAACCATTTAACCCTTCTAGGGCAACTATGACCTCCACATGGATGCCTCATTGAGGTAAGTGAATTTTGGTGAGATTTCCAGCCTTTAAATCCTTTTTTCTTTCTGAAATTCCTTCTGTTTTCTCAACAAATATATAGGAGGATTAACATGTGAAATGGAGACACGTCAGCCCAGCTTCCTTTAGTATCATTGCCTCTGTTGTCCTGTTCACCCTGCCTATGTTTGACCAAGAGCAAAATTAGCCTTGTCTCTTGGCCACTAGCTCCACAGTTCATCTTCAGCACATTTTCTGGGATGACCTTTCAGCATTTTTTTCAGATCTTCTGCTGTCCCACATCCCCTGGGGCTCAGAGATACAGAATTTTCACTTTGGGGTTATACTAAAATAGATTTGTAGTGTACTCAGAGATGCCAATCAGGATCAGGGCTTCAACATCCAAACACACAGTGTGAGACTGTCCCTGCAGAACTTACACTCTAAGGCAGGTAGTAGGATTGTGTGGGGGTGATTAATGAAGATACTGGAAAGTGAAGGCCACAAAAAGATTTGAGGTTTCTCAGACCTTCCCAGCCCCACTGGGTTACCAAAATGATGTAAATGAGATTTTCTAGTACCCACTGCATAAGTCCATCTCAGCATCCTACTTGCAACCCCTAATGGCTTCAGGTCACTTCACCAGCCCTGTATCACCTGTACCCAACAGGAGGTCAAATATTTTAGTATGTGTTGGATGGGCTCTGTGCTGAAGGAGGCTCCAGGGTCAGGACCAAAACCAAGATGAAGCTTCCTCCCAAAGCTTCTCCTAGGTGTAAACATAGTTCATGTTTGTGGCCAAGACTAAACCATTGTTTAGCAGTGACAAGATCAAGCTCTGCAGTGCCTGGGTTTCTTTTCTGCCAGTGTTCAAAAGGACCAGAAACCAGGCAAAGGTAAAATTAGCTCTGAGGAGCAAGGAAAAAGCACAATATGAAGTTTTCTGTGTGTCCTTACCAGGAAGATTTGGCCCTTTTTTAAAGCTTACTTTTCCTGTGATTGCCCAGTTTTTATACCTGTGTAAGTTAAGCTACTAGAAAACCAAAACGAAACAGAACAGAAGAGGTTTGACAATCAACTCCAGACACTGAATCAACAGTAACCACTTTCTTGGGAAGAAAATAATTTAATAGAGGTGTTTAAACACACTGTAAAATCATTTCTAGAAGATAACATAGTGTTTGGAAATGGATTCTCTATGGTGAGAGCCTGCAAGATGCTGAGCAAATGCACTTCTTGTGCATGTCCATGGGAGCTGAAGACAATCCAAATTTAATCCTGCATTAAATGAAGTCAAGAGCAGTAACCCAAGACATTCAGAACCTTCTAGCAGATCTTCATGTGCAGTTCTATTATCCTCTGCAGATCACCCCATGTTTCTTATAACAAAGCATGTCCTGCTCAAAAGATCCCCCTCCTTTCCTTTTACATCTCCCAGTACTGAGCAGATTTTTAGTAAAACCTTGGGGTATATTGGTGAAGTATTTTCAAAACAGTCTCTAGAGCTTGTATTGTAATGATTATTCTCAGTTACTCCAGGCTGGGGGCAGGAACTCTCAGGATTTTTACACCATGACACCATCAAAACTGTTAGGCTGAAATACAAGATGGGACAAAGACAAACCAGAAAGAAGTAAAACATAAAACTGTAAAAGGGGTCTGGTGGGGTTCAGATTGGTGGTGGGAGGAACAAAAAGGGACTGGCAAAAGTAGATAGGGGGAATCTGGGCCATATTATATAGCTTTGAAACATCAGGCACTGGAAGGAAAAATGGGAGCTAATACTTCTCCCTAACCTTACAAGATATAAATATCAGTTAATTAACTTTCCTCAAGGACAAGGGGACAAAACTGCTGAACACCTCAGAAAAGAGGATAGGCAAATTAATTTCTTTGCTTCTAGTCAATAAGCCACAAAAATATTAAAATTATATCTATATGTGTATAGTATGTTTATCATAATTTTTATATATACTTAAAAAAAAACCTAAAGGTAAAAATATCTAAGCGCTCTCCCCCTACAGTGCTACGTTAAGTAAAGAGTCAAAACATTAAATCTCCTACCAATGAAACCTGTGTGCTTAATGAATACTGAATAAAAGACTCTGAATAAACCTCTGACAGGCAACCTTCATTTTGGATTTTCTGTTTTTCAGTGTTTGACTTGGAAGCATTAACAACATCCTGCCAAGCTGCTTGGGATATATTCTGATGTTTGGTGGCAATGTCATCTTTCTGAGTAAAGTACCTCTTCACCCTGTGCTACTTTTGGGAAGGAGAAAAGAGAGATAAAACCAGATGTGCTGGGTACTAATCTGATTGCTTAACGTGTGTTTTGGAAGATGCTTTGATACTTTGATGATTTAAGCTAAATGAGGACTTGCAGATAAGTGGAACCGAGCCCCAGGTTGTCAGTAATGAACTTCAACTAACTCACACTGGGAGTAAGCCCAATAGCACTGGGCACTTTTACTTACCACAGAAGGCAATGATAAGACACAAGTATGCTCACCTCCCTGCGGATCCAAGATATGATACCACTTGCAGGCAAAATTACATTAGCTGCTTACTGTGCTGCAAATTTTAATGGTTTATAAGCGATTAGAAATTACCATGTTGTAAATTTGGGATAGATGGCATAGAAATCAGACAGACTCACAGGCAACATTCCCTTTGCTCTCAGCTGAGTTATGCTTTATTAATATCCTGCTTTCTCTTTGTTTACAACACCAATTGTAAAGTGCATTTTTCTTATTTATTTAATAACTCCTTATTGCTTTCCTCTTCTTCCTTCCCAGACCTTATACCTGCATCAGAGAAAGAGTTATATTAGTGACAGTGTAAGTGCCACTAAACATATTTGTTTCTAGAAAGGTCCAAATGTAGTTTCCTTGGCATCATGCCAAGGTAACATGGTGATGAGCATGGATGCCAAAGTCCTGAAAGGGGACATCCACCCTTTGCTTTCTTTGGATTTCCTCCTGCTGCTGCCACCAGCTGTCCTGCCATAGTAAGGATGTATCTCTCCTCATCATTCACACATGCTTTTAGGACAAAAACTTCCTTTTTACCAATACATCAAAGACCCCACCCTTTCTCCATCATCTTTGCAGAGAGCCAACAAGTTAGGCAGTGCAAGGGTGAACTTGTGCATGTGATAAGTGTGTGGATTCTTCCCTAGTGACCTGCAGATGATGAAAAGACACCAAATACTCTATGACAAGAGATTTCCTTTATCATGCCATGTTCACTAGAGAGGGAAGTTTCATGCATAAAATCTTGGTGAGATGACTTTAGCTGTTTGGATGAGCAGTCAGTAAGTTTGAGGAGTATTGCTGAGTCTTGGGGTGCATACTTACCAGTCAGCCTTTAACGTTGCAAAAGAGTATTTCTGACTTTCCTCTGAGTCCTGAGAACTCCTCACACCATCCACACTAATATATGGAGCCAGAAGTGTGGGCAAAAAGTGAGGATGCTCACACAAAAGCTCATATATGTGCCCCTCTGAATGAATGGGGTAAAAGTGTAATGAATTGCATCCAGAGCAATACATTTCCCTCTCACTTACAGACACAGTAATATTCCATGCACAGCTTATGAGATGTGCACACTGACATTACAGCTGCCACTTAGAGGGGTAGTGAGGAGGGAGTAACAAATGCTGCATTGTCAGTCTGCAACAATAAAGAATCATTTTCATTCCTTGTGCACAAGAGCTCCAATTATAATCTAATTCACTTCAGATTAACTATGCTTTGATGGCATTTCCATTACATAAAAAATAAATTTATTAGCCAAGTATAATGTGTTTTGACTATAGTTCTAATGCTAATAAGGAGGCTGTTAAACTGCTTTAATGCTGCATTTTAACCACAGTTATAAGCTATTTCTTCAAAATTTGTAATCAGAGTGTGCAAATATTACACTGGAAACTCACAGAAAGGAAAATTATCAGGATTTACAGGTGAGCTGTTAATAAAGGCTTATAACCCGTTTGGTTTAAATCCCACCCATTAAGAATTTTCATAACGTGCTTTCATCTAAGTCTCTTTCCAGGTGCTTTGTCTGGGCTAATCTCATGGTCTGGTGAAAGGAGGCAAACATGATGGGATCAGATTAATGTTGCTTTATCTAAGGATTGTTAATGACTCATTGCAGGTATATCTAAACCACAGGCACCTAATCTTATTATAGCACAAGAGCTGTATCTTTATGCTCTCTGAATGATCTCAATACCTATTGTGCTGCCAGGCTCTCTAACAGACCTCATCTACTCCCTGAGTCCCTGATGGGTTTATCCTCTGCTGTTTGTTCATATTTTTAGATCTGTTTTGAGCTCTTTTGGACAGAGCATTCATCATTGCCCTCTTTGGCAAGTGCACAAATGACAGGAGTTTCCTAATTAATTAGCCATTCTCATTAGTGGAGCACATATTTATGTTTATATTTCCACCTAGGGCTTTGCAACATGTGTTTGAGCTGTTACAAGAGAACCCTTCTGCCCAAAGGAATCATGAAGTTGGGTTATATCTGCATCACTTTGCTGGTCTTCAAGTCATCATTTGCCTTTTGACAGGCTGTGCACATGATGCTGACAAAGAGTTTGGAGGCTGACAGCTCCAAATGGGCTCTACAGGGACAAAACAAAATATGGAACTCTTTACCATGAGGAAAAACACTCAGCACACACTCACCCCATTTACTGCAGAAAAGATCTACCCTGACCATTTGTCTCAGGATAAATTAGAATTTTTTTGCATAGCTTGCACTTAAATTGAAATGGCCACTGCTTGGGCAGCTTGCTTTAGTCAAGAAACAGTTGTCTTGGAAGAAGTTAGATCCCCCAGCACTGGAGCCACTCAGAAATTGATATAGTAACAGATGGAAAATTCTGATTACTCCAAATTTATATCTAAGAAAGCTCAATTTTAATTACATTCCACAGTGACAGAAAACCAGACCCCTGCTGTTCTTTTGAATAACTTTCTATTCAAATTTACTTTCATTCCACCAGATTTCTTACAAATCTTCTTATCAATACAGTAGATTTCTTTTTCTCTTCCACAATTTCTTTTGACAGCTTTCATTTTCCCACCCAAATTATACCTGGGGAAAACAAAAAAAGATATTAAACAACACCCTCAACTTTTGAAGTAATACCTTCCCAGAGGAGGGGATGAACGGAAATGCCAAAGGAAATAGGAAATTCGTGCACCAATCAGGCTTCCCCAATTATTAATGATGAGCAATTTATCTACCCTTTTAAATACTCTTGTGGGGAAAATGCATTTTCCACAAACAGATCAACAATCTTCTTTTTATTGCTTAACACACATCTGTAGACAATATATCTAAACTCCTGAGTTTGTCATTTTCTTTGCAAGTGCAGTTGCTTGCATGGGTAAAAGATTAATTATAACAATCTAAAAGATCAAGAAACAACAAGATGTAAAGACTGGCCCCTAAAGCTGGATTAATTGACTCTGGATATGCTACATAATTTTTTTTCTTTTTTCTTTTTTAACAGTTAGGGCAATTAGTCATTGGAATAACTTATAGGGAGATAAGGCAGACTGCCTATCACTGCAAATCTCTGAGACAAGACTTTCTAAAATATATATTTCAACTAAAAAAGGAGATGGAATCTACCTGTCAAACTCCACAGTCTTTTTACTTGTAGAATGTCAGATTAGATGAGCATAATGTTCCCTTCTGGCCTTAAAATTGACGAAGTATTTATTTCAGAGATGATCTGTACTGGTCACCTAGGTCAAATAATAGGTCAAGCATTTATGAAAAAGCATTACCACTGAGCAGAATAAGGCAGTCTTCACCCTGTTCAGACATTCAGCCAGATCCTCAGAAAGACGACCAGAGGGCTGAGGGCAACCTGCAGTTCTAAAGCAGCAGCTCAAGTGACAATTCGAAAGGAAACAACTAACACTGGAATGAAATGCCACCACCTCAGGTGGCAGATTGAAGGTCCTGAAAATGCATTCAAGTTGTTTGCTTACTCTAACCTGTAAATTAGACATAAGTTGATACAAAACAAGAAAAAAAAAAAAAAAAAAAAAAAAGATCAAACAGAACTAATCCTCCCCCCAGTTGAAACTTTATTTAAGAGTACATAAACAGAATCACCACAATGTTTCTGTGGAAGGTGGTAACAACCTATCCTTTGTGCCTACTGCCAGTGACACAACATCTGGAAAGGTGTTCAGTTGAAACACCTCATTATCAGAAAGATCTGGAGGCACTTCAGAGGCATGGACTCAAACAATTAAAGAGGTAGGAGGACTGATCTGGGAGGAAACAGAGTCTGAATAACTTGGGAAAGTGATGACTAAGGCACCACGCTGGCTCTTTGTGACTTTTATGGCAGTTTTTGCAGAGGTTTCAATGGGATCTTGATGAAGGGCAAAGTTATGCTAATCAATGGCAAATGTTCAAATGGTGTGAAGAAGGGGAGGAAAAAGAATATTTATCCACTGCTCAGAGTAGAAATGAGGTGGAATTAGAAGGGAAATAGTGGAAGTGAAATTTCCTAAAATGTCAGAATTTATAACACATAAATGGTAAAAAGAAAAAGAGTGGAACACCCCCATTGAAAAGAATATGCTTTTTGATCATATTAAGCTAATTTCTCTCATGGAAAAAGTATTGGGACTTGACATGACATAGCTGGGAAACTGGGATTTCTTAGTCCTGGGACATGAGCTGGGACAAGGCTCTGAGAAGTTTTCAGTTGATTGTGGAAATCCAAGTCCAGATGCAGTTATTTATCTCTATTGCAAGTCCAAGCCCTCCGAACTGAGTATATCCAAAACAAGAGATCTTCAAAACCACATCTTTCCCTATCAGACCTTCAGTTCAAACACTGAACAATAAAAATGCTCTCATCTCAAAAAAACCCTATGTAGCTAGGTCCTACTATGGACTATGCTCTGCTACTAGATTTGGCAGAAAAGGGGATGACTTTTTGGTAAGACCTTTAAATAATAAAAAAAACAGACAGAGGCTTGCAGATAAGACTTAGAGTCTTGCATCTCACTATGCACTATGGGAAAGTTTGTCTTCTATGTATGGCCATGAAATCAGCATCTGATGAGAAGTGAGCTGAACTTCAGACCCAGTCAGTGAAAAAGTGCCATGCCAGTTCTCATTTGCCTCCTTATAATCCATTGTTTATGTGCTCCTATCCAAAACACATAAGATATTTAAATTAGGAATGATGAGGAATCACAGAAAATCTAGTCCAAAACTCATTTAGTTGCGACTAATTATCATTATTTTTCTCTGGTGTTTTTTATTATAGTTGGCTTGTTTGTTTGGTTTTCTAATTTTATTTTTTGTTTTGTTCCTTTTTGTCTGCACGAGAGAAATGAGCAACTCCAAGCAGACACAGTTGCTATCAGCTTAATGATCAGCAAGTAACTGGTTCCTGTAAAGACCCAAGGGCTCTCCCTTGTTCAACAAGAGTCAATGACTACTGAAGATACAAAGCCCTTCTCAGCATTGATCCCTATTTATACAATTCAGAAAAACCCTGAGAGCAGGAAAAAACACGTTGATGGCAGTAAGATGTTTGTGGCCTTGAGAAGTTGTTCCCTAGAGGCCTGGAAATAAAACCCAAAGTTTTATTTTGACTAAGCAGTTGCTGCAAATGATACAGAATGTTGTCAGTGTTGAATACAAAAATATTTCAATTGCTTTAATCTTAATACAGAAATATGTTGAGTTCCTTTTGTAAGCGTTCTCTCTTTTAGTTCTTCATGGAGTTCTTCTGTTCTTCATGGAGTGCTGGATAATATTTGTGATGTATTAGAGCATTTCACAGTATTACCTTGATTGGGAAAGACCTTCAAGATTATTGAATCCAACCATAACCTAACATTGAAAATAACTTAACTATGGCATAAGATATTACAGTGATTTTTTCCCAAGAAAGACAAGAAGTAGGCAGAATGCATTAGGAAGGAGAGGGAAAAAAGGCCAGGCACAGAAAAGAAGTGGGAACGGCAAATAAATTACAAGAGTCTCCTAAAAATACCTTATAGGATAAAAAAAATGTATCTTCCACACTCTTATCAAAACATTCCATCTGTTTGGGTTGCATGGAAGCAGTCCCTCAGCAAGGGGTAATGATTAAACAATTAGAGCCTGGCAAGGTAACAGCTTCCATGCCAAGTTAGATCTGCTGTAGACCTCTCTTTTTTCCATGTTTTCCAAACAGCATAAATTTGTTGGCACATTTACATTAGTGACACACCAGCCTTTCTACTCCAAAACTGGTGGTCTTCTCTGTGTTTTGTTCTCTGGAAGCAGCAAGCCCTTTATGCAATTGTACACCTCCTATATATCCTGCTTGATCCATCACAGCATCTACAGTGTTTCTAAGAACCTCCCCAAAAATCCTGAATGTGCTGGTGAAACCATACAGTAAGTAAGGGAGGACTGTAAGTGATGAGAAGTCATGGTGTCAATCCCAGTCTTCTGGAAAATCTGGGCCATCATCTTAAACAGTGTCCTCTGTGCCTAAGGACAAGGACTGACTACAGAGTGAGCAAAGATGGGGTTTTAATCTGAAAACATGAGTGGTGCAGAAAATGGGTGCACTGAGGAGGAAAAAAGACAGACTTACATCCCTCTGGACTCAGGTGTCAGCAAGGGCACCTACTTCACAGAGGAGGAAAGTCCTGAGCACATGGCCTGTGCCAGGCTTTGTATTGCCTGAAATGGGAGCTCACACAGCAGACCAAGATCATGAGAAATGGGCTGCAAAGAGACCAGAAGGAAGAATGGACTGGACTGTGCTGAACAAACAAAGGGGAAATCATATAATCAGGGAGAAAAGGTATGGCCCTTGGCAAGACCTCTAGTAGTAAAATATATGTTAACAATATCACCTTGTAAATTTGCTGAATGCATGTAACTGCTTCCTCTGGATAATATTTTTATTATTAAAAAAAAAGCCTTCCTCAAAAGATAAATACGTTTCAAGGGCAGTTGGAGTGGAGTTTTAACAGATCACACTTGCACTTTTGAAAAAGAAAAGAAATGCAACATGCAAACATTGCTTTGGGTACAAATGAGAAGTTTGTAGCCAGCTGCAAGTCTTTTTGTTTTCTTTTTTAAATTAACAATGAGGAGACCAGCTAAGTTTGCTTTCCTGACATTATGGCCCAGGAACATTTCTTTTCATGCAGGTTGGCTTAGCTCGGTGGGGGGGAGGGGGGATATTAAACTGTTTGCATTAATAATAATCAAGGGCTATCTACCATCAAAACAAGTCTTGGACTCGACAGTCTGATTACATCACTTTAGGGAGAGGAAATGAAGCTTTGCGTTTGTTTAAACATAGTGAAATGTATTTAAGAAGTAACTAAAAAAAACATTAAAACTCATCTCCCACTCATTCAGTTTCATTATAGATAAAAATCAGCAGACTGGGAGAGGGGGAGGGTCTTAGATACCCTGACCCTTCTAAGTATTTTGTAAAGAGTGACTGATTTAATAAAAAGTGCATTTCAATTCAGACAAATGCAAGGTCCTCCATCTAGGAACAGGGATACAGACCATATTTAAAAGGCAGGGATATGCTATGCTGAAACAAGATCTAAGGCTTTTTCCTGGATAATTAACTGAAAAAAAAATGTAAAAGCCCTGTGATGTTTTAACACAGAATGCAAATAAAATATTTAGATGCTTAAGCATCAGGTTAGAGAATAGAGATGTTATTAATGATAGAACTTTAGGGTTTTTTTCCAGGCTGTTTCTAGCAATCATGCTTCCAAAAAGATACAAATTAAGAAAGATTTTAGAAATTATTGTAAGAGACTAATCTAGGATAGGGAAACACTCCTTTAAGGGGAAATAATAGTTTTCCAGACTATTCAGTATACTTGTAGATGACCAAGAGTTGACCTGGTCATGGGCTACATGCACTTAGAGATGGAAAAGGTTTCTGACTGTAAACTGATCTTTAATTTAGAAGTAAAAACAAACAAAGTGTTCTAGCCAGCATTTGGAAGATTAAATGAGACAAATACAGACCAAACCATTAGCATGATTACCTCCTTAAAGAGTGTATTTAGATTTCATGCTAGCTCCTTATCAGTTAAACTGTTTAACTTCAGACTGAGCTGCATCACACCCATTTGAAAAACAAAAGACATGCAGGCAGAGGTTGGAGCATCAGCACAGAAATTACTGACTAGGATTCTATGCTATGGGATAGAACAGAACTGAGAGAGATCTACCAGAGTATCAGGTCCCCTGTGGACAAATATATCAATGAACAATGAAGCAGGGAGAAACTGAGGGTGTTCTTACCATTGCTGAAGCTCTGTCAACCCATCCATTCCCCCAGTACAAGACTGTAGCTTCCCTCCAAGTCCTCAGTCTGGAGCTCCAGACAAATTCAATCATCCAAGAAAACTGCTGGCTCTGACCTGTGGCTCTTTCACCCCCATCTCTCCTGTCTCAGGGCATGTGGTGGCAATTGCCTGTCCAAAAGCCTTGCCTGAGGTCCTCCCATGCCACATATGGCTCAGGGGAGAGATGTTCAGCTCCCCCATCACCAACAGGGTGGATGTCTGCCCCTGGTCTTCACATTCCCTTATTGGAAAGTCAGAGCACAGGATCAAACTGGTTCTCATTCACAACTATTTTGCATTTTTAAAAATTACAGTTCACTTTCTTTTTCTTATACTCAGATGCAGAGTGGTTTATACTTAATGATTCAGCCCAAGCTAAGGAAAACACATCTATTCAGAACACTACCTGATGTGCTGATCCACACTTTGCTTCATCATCATCCATTTAACACTGACAGGAATTAGTACATCTTGAAACTGTATTGTTTAAACATAGCAGATAACACATTTTCAAATAATACAATTTTCATCTTTAGTCAGTAGGAAGTGGTGATTAGAAATATGTTAAATATCTGCTACACTCAGCTTGTTTTTTAGTCTAAAAGAAAGCCCATCTCAGACTACATTTACAGAACTAATTTTAGAGAAGCATAGAGATTATGTCAGATTTTAAATCACCATTATTCTTACAGCCTGAGGTACTCAAAACAAGTCCAGTTTTAAGTAAAATTTCCTTTGAGAAACATTACTATGATCAAAAAGTTTGGATGTTCACAGTTACAGAGTTTTCAGTATTATCAGAAATATTTCAAATGCAAACTTTTAAAAATATATATTTGGAAGACAAAAAGGAAAATGACATTTTATCTGATGTGTATATATGTGTGCGTGTCCATGTGTATGAATATATAAATGTGTACACATAGAAAATCTGATTTTATACTTCTTAAGTGATCTAAAATGTTATCTCTTACACAGATCTTTTTTTAGGCTTGTAATTGACTTTTTGTAATGTTAAACCAATCCATTATTAAATTTTTCATAAAAATTCGTGACAAAACCAAGTTTTACTGAGTAGACATGTGTGATCCTTTTTTATTGTTGGACAGAAGAAAAATGCTCAGACAAAAGCTTATACAGCTCTCTAAGTATGAATAAATTATTCCAATATAGAAAAATAGGTGTATTATCCAACTAGAAGTGATTATTGAAACTGTAAAAAGCCCTTATCCACTTTAGTTAATCCTCAGTAATCCATTTGATTAGGTGTGGATTTCCTGATTTTGATGTGTTAAAAAGAGATTCAACAATGGTGGGTATGTTTTAATAAACAGAATAGCAAAACAGGACTGGCACATAAATTGAATCTGCTAAAGTAGTTCCAGGTACTGCAAACAGACTTTGAGTCTGCTATTGAGTAGAGCTATTGGAAATACTTTTAAGAATGAAAAAAGATGTTAATGGTTTCTGTTTCAGACACAGGCCCCCACATTAAAAGGAACTGCTGCATGATTTTACAAGATGAAAATAGCAGAAAACATTTTGACCTTCCAGGGGACACAGAGAATCACCCTGGGATTTCCAGGCCAGCTGCAATTGGACTCTCTCTCAGAGACTCAATATGAAAGTTCTTTTTCACTTTTTCCCTACATCTGCACCTCAAAAACCAAAATTGTGATCTATCAGTTTTCTGCTCAGTCACATAAACTGAATGGGTTTTGCATTCCTTCATGTTTGGCTGTGAATAGAAAAAGCATTCTGCTTCTATACCTGCTATACATTTTATAAGTAGCTACTGTCTTTTCCATTTTTTAGACCATGTTTGTACAGATGTGCTATGGTTTTGTAAGTAGATGTGTGAATATGTGCAACATCACATCTGTGCATTTTGTAGGTGTGTAAAGGATTCTTCTGCCAACTTTCTGAAACGGTTTTGCTACTACTTAGTTGCCTTGTTGATTCCATTCACCACTTGATTCCCTAATTTCGTACACTGACACCGCTGCTTCCATAAATTGTCACATTTTATGGTTTTATTGCTAGAAAAATAATCTTTGATGGCACATTTAAAAGATGTCAAGACTATGAAAATGAGTTTGTATTTGCAGAATATTTTGACGTTGTACTTTCGATATATTGCAGCCAAAGAAGGAAAAAAAAAAAAAGTGTTCAAATAAAAGCGACACAGTGAAGGTTATTCTGGCCACATATACCCACAGACACGTGCAGAAATGACCTTGAAAGATGTCCCATCTGCCAGGTCTCTCCATCTGACTGAAGCAGGGAATTGCTTTGCAGCCAACCCGTGCTAAATAGAATGAATTCAACAAAAAATGTGGCAGGCAGTTTCTTGTCAGTCTAACTAATTAAAAAAAGCAAACAGATGGACAAGAAATGACTCTTATTCAACAGGAATTTGGGTGCTCTGAATGAGAAGGCAGTGAGAGAATTTTCCTAGGATATAAAAAGGAATGTCTTGAGAGATCAGATTCCAGGTTCTAGATCTTAGGGCTTGATCCTGTATTCCTGACCATTCCCCTGCAACACACACACACACATATATTACTTTCATACTCAGTTCTGCCTAGCAATGCCAAAAACAGGTCTGAGTGCTTCTTGGAGATATGGGAGAGGAAAAGGTAAGAGAAAGATGAGATCACAGGTTTGATCAGGTTATGCTGGTATTTTAAATCTCTTTTAACCTCCTCAGTTTATATACTTAGCTTTTGCATTAGTGAATTATTACATCAAGGGATTGCTAAAGGGACAGTGATTGCTTTTCAGGAGCAGTGAGCCTGAAAGCAGGCAAATGCAATAAGAAGATGGAGATGCAATGCTTGAAGCTTGCTCTGAGATGAGAGTGAAACTGGGTGCAAGAGTCAGTGCACATGAAATAACATGAAATGAGATGCTGCCAGGGGGGGCTAAGTGGCTCCTGAACAATGTGCTTTAAATTGGTGCAAAGCAACCAGATCCTGCAGATTATTTTAAGGGTGAAAAGGGAAGGGAGAAGCAAGAGGACAGGCTATGGAAGTAATGATGATTGCTTTATTTGCACCATCAACAGAGCTGGAGGGGGCTGAATGGAAGTTGAAGTTACAGGAGCTGAACTTCAAAGGTGGTTGTTGAGTGTTAACTTCAGTGAAAGTCTATCACTACTTTTCCAAAAGAGGATGAGTCCATATTCCACCACATTGACATGACAGGAATCAGACACAATTATGGGTAGAAAAATTCAATATAAAAAATACTAGCACATCATTGAAATAATGAAAACATATGCTATATGATGCAGTTTCTTTTTAATTAGCATTCTGCCCATAGGAACATATAAACAGGTGGTCTCATTTGAACTTTTGACACTTCTTTAAAATATTTTATAGTATAAGGCATCAGTTCTGTAAAGAGTCATGTACATGTTTAAATCCATACATGACATAACATTCATAGGGTTTTATTCAGTGCAAAGCAGCAAGCATGTGTTTAAGCCTTTCCAGGACAGGAAGACTAGAAATCCCAAGAACTCCAGAACTGATGAGATGAGGTGCCAAAGTAATGCGATTTGGCCTGATAGTCATTAAAATTTTCTGTGTGAGCCTCAAAAATTTTGCTTTTTGAACAGTCTTTTCTGACTTTGAGCATATGAGCCAACTCACAACAGTTTCTAGTGAACAAGGCCAGCTTTGTAGTCTCTTTGGGAGCCCTCACTAGAAGAACCAGCTGGGACTAAATCACAAAAAAACCTGCCAGATGGTGTAGCCACCTTTTACCCTCCAAATAAAATGCCCAGTGAGAAATAATTATGTGCTTCTCTAACCTACTATCTGGCAGACCATTAATATTGCAGCAACTCACTATGTATCCCTCTTCCCTCTAACAATTCATTCTGAATGTTCATCATTCACTAAGTCATTTTATTTCCCATTCTTTACCTTAACACATTCTCAGCTTCAGGCCACATATCAATAATAAGGGGGAGTCAACTTGGGTAGCTCAGGAGAATTTGGAGGACCAGAATGTTTCCAATTCATGCCTCTTTTTCTGTGCCAATACCATCACCTACCCTTTCTGCCTTATTCATCCCAAGCCTTCCTGCTTGTCCTGGAAGGAGAGTGGAGAATCTGAACTGTTATTATAACTGCTCAAAATAACTGCAATATGAATATCCTAAAAACATTAATTAGTCCCCTGAAAATATCAACAAATTATCGAAAGGCTTCACTAAGGTCATATTTTCAAATGTGCCTTTTATATATAACTTAAAGCTCAGGTCTTCACAAGCTGTCATGATTTCTGTGCAAATTAAAAAAAAAAATGGTCAAAAAAAGCGCAAAATATTCAGTAGAATTGTGAGGGTTACAATGAATCTTTTGCCTATGAAATCTCTATACAAGTCTTAATTTGGACAGATCAGTGATTTTCAGCACCAGCCTGCAGACTACAATCAGACCTAATAGGCAAGTTCTAACAGATTTGCAAAAGAAAACTGAGAAAAAGCAAGTGAAGTGCAAATAGGTGATGTCTCTTAGAGAGGAATACCTCCAACAGAAGATATTAATGCTTCCTAAATAAAAGGAGTTTTAAAAACACTGCAATAGATTATTTTTTACTTTTACAGTCTGTCTGAATATAATTTGTTCTCTTTAAAAATCAACAACACAAATCCCAGAAACCACATTTCAGGGAAAATTTGAAACCCAGATGTCCTGGTCCTGCTCCCAGTTATCTGAGTGTTAAAATGAGAAATAACTTCATGAATGCCAATGCAGTTCAAATCAGCATCAGCACTGTCGTCGCTGGAGAACATAATATAACAGAATCAGTATTTTAAAATCCTGGAATTTTATCAGTGTTATCATTAGCAAGGCCACATTGTGAAATCCTGTCTGGTCCTCCTGCAGAAAAACTCTTCCTGACTTGTATAACACTTAAGGGCTGAGTTTGAATCTCAAGGTTTGACCCACCCTTGGAGTCTCCCCAAAGTCCTTGCACAACCCCATTGATGGTATTTCCAGTTTTCTAACACCGCTGTGAATCTTCCTTTAGGAATTGATGAGCATATGAAAGGTTAATAAACCCCTATAAGCCTCTGCAGGACTACTGCAGACCTTACAATCTCTATTTCAGATAATGCAACTCCACTGAACTATTCAACCTAAACAGAGGGCTGTTGGCATATTAAAAAAAAAATGCAAAAAAAAAAAATAGAGCACAACCACCCTCCCAAAATTTACCACAATGAATCTGTCTCCCGCACATCAAATGCTCCCACTTTTCAAAGGGAGTGGTGGTGCTGGAAAAAGTGACAGGGAGAAGAGATCTTGATGTGACAGATGTTAGTCAGACTGCTTAATGTGCTACTGGAAAGCACTCAGATTGTGCAGTGAAAACGTCTGAGTATGAAGCAGAGCAGAACGTAATTCTTTCTGTTTCCCTCATGTTTGGGAGTCTACATCTTTTGCTCTCTCTTGAGCATCATGATCAGCTTTCTCTCTCATTAGGTCCAAATGTAATTTGACAAACATTCACACTTATTGATTTCATTCATTTGCTCAGCTGAATACACAGGACTAGGGAAATCATCGTTGGTAGCCCAGATCAAACATTTACATTTTAGTTTGCATATATGAAAACCCTAAAAACTTGCAATTCCCATGAGGCTATAAATGTAACAGAATAAATAAACAACCTCACCTTTCGTTTCTGAACTCTTTCTGCTCTCCTTCATGTTTTAGATGCTTGCTGTTCTTAATTTTATTATTTATTCAACACAGTCAAGGTACTCAACAAAAGACAAATATAATAGCAATCCCTAATCCCTAAAGAGCTTATGTTAGTAAAAACAAGGATTACACATTGCTCCAGCTCTCCTCCTGACTTATGGCAGTTCCCTGGTTTTCTGTCTCTTGCCATGTCCTGAATAATTAGTGGAGTCAAGGTGCCACTTGCAACATTAATTGCATCATTGCATGAATTAGCAAAGTGCTTCACATTTTTCAGGGCTGACCATATTATCACTCTTCATAATGTTGAATTTTCAACTCAGTGATTTAAACTTCTTTTACATACTCCATTTATTTCCTGAAGGATTCACTGTAAGCCAATAAATAGAAATATTTTTTGTTCTTCTCCCAATTTCTTTAAACTTAGGTCCCATACACTGTTCCTGATACCCCTTTTTTATTACCACTTCTCATTACTAAGTACTTATTTACTTCACAAAAAATGTAGGAATCATTAGAAATGGTTTATGGATGGGGCAGACAAAGAAAAGCTGTGAATCAAGTAAAACCTAGAACCGTTGCACTTCATGCTCTCTCAGAAAAAAAGAGCTTTGGAAATATCTCAGGTAATATATATTATTATGCTATAATTAGTTTTGAATAAACTAATGCATCAACTTATTCTCAACTTCTTTTTCCAGTGGATAACAAGGCAGGTATTTTTTAAACTCAGTGTTCCCATAACTAAAAACAAGAAATTGATTCATTTATTATCAGGCTTTATGTATAAATTCATGTTGTGTAGGTAAAAAAAAAAAAAAAAAAAAAAAGCTTTCACTTCAATATCACTAATGGGACAGGATGATTTGAAATAGAAAAGAATGGGGATAATTCCTGCTCAGAGGTTGAGTAGCAATAGTAGGTTGTTCTGGATTTATTTTATTTTATATTTTATTTTATTTTTTTATTTTATTTTATTTATTTTATTTTATTTTTTTATTTTATTTTATTTTATTTTATTTTATTTTATTTTATTTTATTTTATTAATTTTACTCTTATATGTATGTGTTTTGTATTTAAACCATTTCAGATGCTTAAGCTTTTGTTTAGCAAATGTAACATTGACATCATCGTACCACAGGGCCATCTTGAAGACAAAATTAGTAATAACCGAAGTCCTGTTCCCATTTTCCATTAACTATCACGAATTTTTGTCTTAAAATAACTGTGTTCTTAAAAGACTGTGTTCAGTCTTCCCTCCCAACCCTGAATCAGCTGAGAACACACAATAGAACATACCCACAAACAAACAAAAGAAAGGCAGATTCAATAAAGACTGAGCAAAAATTAAGGGTATCAATGCTGTAAGCCTAAAAGCACATGACATTTCAAAACATTCCTCTTTTTTCCCATTTGTGCAGGGGTTCCTCCTGCCTCTTCTGCCTTTTGATTATTCAGCCTGCAAAGATCCTTTTATCCAGGTCAAGGGCTGTGTTCTATTCTCATCGCCCAACACGAGAGAGACCCAATTCAGGGTGTTTTTCTGCTGTAAAAGAGATGATAAACACTGCTGATATTAAGAGCAGTTAATTTTCAGGGCAGAGAACTGACAGTTCACAGAGTTGGTCCATTATCTGTGCTTTTAACTGAACTATCAGCAACTCTTTCTGCGGCCACACGTGTGTGCAAACATGGTACTTGAGGAAAAAAAAGAGAAGGAAAACTGGGAGGCCAAAGCAGCAGTTCCTGGGATGCTATTATTACATTTTGTCACAGGCACAAATCTCTAAAAACCCAACAAAATTCCCAAGTCTGCATCTCCTGTCCCACAGGGATGTGGAGTGTCACTGTCTCACTGCTGTGTTTGACAAACCTCCCAGTGTCACATAAGCACATGAGCTCCTCTGGAGCTGCCTCAGGAGCAGCTACATTAAGACACATCCTGTAGCCTTATCACCTCACACTTAAATGAAGAGGACAAATTCCAAGACAGAGAACAGAAAGTGAGACAACCTGGAGTGTGAAGCAGGAAAAAAGAGTTGATGCAGACATCACCTTCAGCACACGCTGCTGAAAGCAGGAGAAACTGCAGAAGGCTGAACTGCATGAGGAAGGAAGGATAAGTGGTGTTTGGAAATGCTCCAGAAACTCTGATTAAAATCCATGTAGAACAGAGTGCAGGAAACCAAAAAGTAGGAGTCAGCCTCCTGTCATGGGTTAAAAAAAAAAAGTGTCAAATGAAGTAGTTTGGGAATAGAGGGAAATAACGTGTGAGCAAACAGCAGATATTTTATGTTTATCAAGGGTTAAACTAAACTCCTTTTTGTTTTAGTAATTGAGCTTAGTAGGGGGGAGAGCTACTAAGCCTTCGTTTTGTTGTTCTTTCCGTAGTGAAAAAAGAAAAAAAAAACAACCGAGAGAGGATTGCTCAGGATTAATTATTAAGTGTTCCAGAGCTTTATAATATATTTATATATTCCCTAGAGCTCGCCACATTCTTTCTCCCCCTCTTTCTGTTTTACTGTGTCATCTCCATCCCAGTACTTTTCACTCAAGTACCCCATGAGATCCTCCACAATACTGAAAGAAATGGAGGTGCTGGGGGAAATGCTGGCATTCTGTACAGCTCCCACTAGTGTTGCTCCAGCTAAGGCTTCCTGAGCACCTTCAAACAGCTTTGTTTGTTCAGCAGCATGGCTGCAGAGGCTTATACTTATGCTAAAGCCTAGCATTAAAATTTTCAGTTCATCAGGAAATATATTTTGCTACCATAATCATTACCAGTCTCTACAGAATTTGATTCATCTGTGCCCCTTTTCCAACATTGTGAGTTTTTTCTTGGATCTTATCCCTCCTTCCCTCTATAATATAAGAAATAAAATCAGATTAAAATTTATTTGAAGTTTGAAATGAAGGTGACAGGAGGTTTTTGATTAATCATTACTAAAAGAGAATTAATTTTATTAAATGGAAGAGCTTCTGCTGCATGACATAGGATGGTGCAGAAATTACAGTGGATGGGCAAAAAATGAGAGGGGGCACAATCCCTGATGTTTGCCACTGTTAATGAGAACTTTAGTGGTGCACTGCATCTCCACAGCCCCAAGCAAACATTAATTAACACATTCATTAACAGTCCTTCAATTGCAGAGATGGGAAACAGGGCAAGATAGTGAAATCTTTGTCCTGTTGACCACAGTAAGAAATAGTTTCATGAAACCAGAACTTCAGCCCAAAGTGTTTTTCTACAGAGTACATTAAAGACAGTGTATCTGAAAAACATTCCTATGGTTTCCTTCATTGTTGTCCTGGGGACAGTGGGTGATATACATGGACAGTTAGTCAAGCAAAGCATGTAGAGATTTTTTTTTTATTTGTGTTCTAGATATTTGGTAAAGCAGTAGGAAAAATTGAGAAAAGTAATCTTGAATGAAAGTGTCATCAGCTATGTTTCTTTTTTGTCTACGTTTGGTGCTGCATACAAGAAATACCTTATCTCTTCTTATTATTGACATATAAACAGTGAAGAAATATGTCTGAGACACTGACTACAGGTGTTTCCTAGGAGTATTTCTCAATGTTAAAAAATGACCATTTAAATTACATTTAAATGTGATATACAGCATTCTCATCATTTGTATGGTAAAACAGAGCTGGGCCTATGTGTTGTCATTTTGTGCTTACCTACACTTGAATATAGACACAGCTTGTAATGACAGTACAAGGATATGTTAAAAACTACTGAACAAATGATATGAATTTAAAAATTACATGCTAAAGCATTTATACAGGGGATAACAGCTTTATTGATCTACCAAAACAAGCACGTTTTACAAGTTATTTAACTTTTGCATTTAAAGGTGGGGAAGCCATTGTATTCTGTTATCTAAAGAACACAGACACAGTAACAGAGCAGAAATATATGCCCCAACAGAAACTTCTGCAATGTCTAAATGTCTTATCTGAGCTATCCAACATGGGCTTCTTTTGTACTTCTGTGACTTCACGTGCAGAATTGTGCCATAGTAAAACAAACTTCTGAAGTAAGTTCTATGACTCTTATCTTGTTTCTCTTGACTGACTCTGGAGGGAGTCCAGTCAACCAGCTTACATACAATCACCTAGACTGTAGATATCTAAAGTTAGGGGAGGCGAATCATATGCCTGGTAGCTTATGATACTTCCCTAGCAGCATCTCAAGGCAACAGACCCAATGTCTTTGAAAATATTTATCAGAGAAATAATCTAATCCAAACTGGCCAACAGAAAGGGATAGCTACATCCAGGCAAGCACTCAGTCCATCCTGAGATACCATCCTGTGGAGTTACATTTCTCTCTCTATCTTTTCTGACTAGATAAGATACTTACATTTCCTGTGGCTACAGACAGGGGAAATAAAAAAATCCCCCAAGGCAGAATGTCTTCCTATGGTTCAGTGAAACAGCAATGGATTTCAGTTTAATTCTATCCCACAATGTTTTGAGAATAGAACAGTTAACTTTTTCCTTGCTGCACCCTGCCTCTCTTACAAAGGATGTAATCCAATGAGGGATAAAAAAGTTTGACATTAAAAGTAGAACTGTGTTACTTGAGGTTACATTTTTAAAACACTGATTATCTTTGATGGCTCATTTTTCAAGAGTCAAACTTGGACACCTGAAAAAGTAATTTTCAGAACTCCTTTTTGACCCTGATGAAATGTAGTGACGTTTATGAAGTATTTTGGGCTGAGCATTCAAAATAACAAGCTGAGTTGGAAATGCAGTCCTGAGCATCAGTAGTGCTTACTGATACCTGTAATAATGATAAAACCCACAACCCCATGTAAACATATTAACACTTCAGTTGTATCTATTGCATATGAATATTGTAAAACCATTCAATTTTCAGATTAATGGCTGCATCCTGATTTAATTACTGACACTGTTCTGAGTATGGTTAATTTCTACAAAAATATTCTCAGAACAGGCAGGAGAAATATTTTCCATTATTATAAAATCAGCATAAGAAGTCTGGTATTCCACATGGAACCAAATACATGTGAACATGGGCAAATGGGGTAAAATTGGACCATGTTCCAAAAAATAGTCCTGAGAGGCCATCACTGGCTGTCATAAGCAGCATTAATGTTTATATTGATTTTACAGATAGTGCTTTAAAAGATTCCCTATTGCCCCCACACTTCCTCCTCAGCCTGCTTTCACCTTCTGCCAGCTGGATCATGATGCAGGAAAGAATTTAGACCTTTGGTCTCTCAATTTTTGCAGCCTCAAATACTTCTCTTGTCAACATAAATCCCTTGCATATCAAGCAAAGGAAGCTACATCTGTATTGCTGCAGGTAAACAACAAAAAAACATTTTACAATGAATCAAGAGGGGCTGGTCCCCACTCCAATTTTAACATGTCTGTTATTGAGCTGAGATCAGATTTAGACTGAGCAGTCATGCAACAGAGTTTATTTCTGAATGTCTAACTCAGCTTTTATAACACAACAGATTAGGGCTCCACACTCCAGTTCAGCTCAGAGCACATCTTTGCCATGTGTTCCTTTCTATACCATGCTCTTTTCAGAGCAGTATCATGAAGACTCTTTAATCATTCAAGTAATAACAAGCCTGCTGCCATTTCAGTTTAACTTCCAGGAGTCTTCATGTTTATGTTAGAGGAAAAGCCCCTGTTCATCTACAGGTGACAATGGTAATCCCTTTTAATACTTTTAATATATGATGAACACATATCTCCTTTCCTGATCCAGTTTTCAACAGTGATGTAATGTCAGTATTTCATTCCTGATAATTGTTTTCTTAATCACCAGATTTTTCTAAAATGACCTCCCAGAGCTTTGCTTTGCTTTTGTGTTTACTCAATCTCCATACAGCACAGCTTGCTACACAACTGTATTTAGTCAGGCACTTGTCTAGCTGCATTGTCAGTAAGCTTAATGGAAGTGACCCATTCTCCTCTCCATGATAATTCTGGAAGGCATAAAACACATGGATGGCCCAAATTTTGACTCCATTTTTTCCTTCTGTTGGATATACTATTTTTTCTTTCTTTCCTTCTCTTTTTTTTTTTTTTTTTTTTTTTTTTTTTTTTTTTTTTTTTTTTTTTTTTTTTTTTTTCCCACCAGAGTTCCTCTGCATTTGTGTTTCATTCAGTACTTCATCTCAGTCACTACTGAGGCTGAAATAAAAAAAAATAATCAGCATAAGAAGCATTAAAACCCAAGTATCACTAACAATATGAGGTTTTTAAAGAAGAATTAACAATAAATTGTGCTACTTTTCAGCTATTTCCTTTTCAAAGCTTCTATCTATCTCTAAAGTCTTACAGAAAAATATCTCAAACAATGCCAGGAAGCTTTCAGCCTATAACATAATTCACAACTGTGAGCCAGTAGAGGCTTGCACGAGCCAAATAGAAAGCTTGATGGAGGATTTCAAATCTTCCCTCTTGGGCATGTCACTGCTGGCCTGAGCCAATATGAGACTGTGATTTGGGGCCAAAACTGTCTCCAGCACTTTAACACTTCGGTTATTTCTTTGTCTGTAGACAAGTGGAATGAGCAAGGGTGATGTCCAACTTCAGCCTGGTTGGGCAAGTGGGAAACTTGGATTAAATGACCTTCTCAGCTTGTGGAAAACACAAATCATAGATCTGCAGAGTGCTCTGAGTATGAATAAGCTGAAGGTGGGCTACAACTCCCTGCTGAAGGTAAACTAATAGGTAGGAAGAAAGGAAGTTTTGGACAGCCAGAGGTAAAGCTTGTCAGTGACATGAACACCCTGTGGGCAAGGGGAGCTCTCAGTTCCTGTTTCTGGTCTGGTTTTATGAGTCTCAGTGATGTATTTCTGGCTGTACTATGTGTGTATGATAGACATTACTGTGGGTGTTGCAGACTGATGAAACAGCCATAGGAATCTCAGATTTGGTGCAGTTTCCCAAGTCAGGTTTCCCTGTGCAACTCTCTTCTGCTTCACTTCTGATCTTCCAGTGTATTATAACACCCTGAAACAGACACTGAGTGAATTTCCCTGTGTCTAACAAGGAGGCTGCTGGGGAAAGACCTTTAGGCATTGCTGTCTGTCATTTCCATGACTAGGCTATTGAGCTATTTATTATTGTAAATATGGAGAAAAAAATTACAAGATATTGTAAATATAAGGAATAAATAAATATTTGCAGACGCATTGCCCTGGTTTGTGGGCTGTGGATTGTGCCCTAGGCTGATGGCTTTTTTATTATTCCAAAATGTTTAAACTGAGATATTTTTTTCCCCCTAATCATAGCATTTAAAACATTATTTTAATGCTTGACTCCATACTTTCAAAATGGAAACAGTGATGGAATTCAGTACATTCCATTGGCTCATGGGCACTATTATTATTATTAAAACTTATGATTCTTTGCCAGAATTTTAAAATCAGTTCCTGGGAAAGATGAGTGATGTTTCTGTTCTGGGGTTCTGCAAACCAGAGTGACAGAGCATTAACACTAAATATGCTGATACTGAGGATCAGTCATCTCCTCTAGCCAATGAAAGGCGTGTGTAAAGGCTAAGAAAAAAGCATAAGCCACCAAATAAATAACAAATGCATATTAACAATTACCGCAATTTTAAAAAAGTATTTTCAGCTCCATAATCACAGCTTTTATATTCTTCATCTTTCTCTTTGTGCTTTTTTCCTCCTTCTCTTTACTTATGTCCCTCCCCTTTTTGTCCTTTCAGGTTTCTTTATTATACCAACTCCTAGTCTCCTGTCTTGGGCTTTCCCTTTATCTCATAAATGATTGATAGTTTTTTAGTGAACAATTACATGAGAAAATCTTAGACTCTAGCACAGCATCCCAAGGAAAACAAAGGTGAAAAATATGCATATTCAAAAGACATGGTTTTAGGCTGTTGATTCAGTAGAATAAACACTGAGTCTGTGGCTCTGTACATTTAGGAAAAGTTTTTCTACCCACCTAAAGACTATAATTCAGATATTTAAAAAAAAAAAAGTCCACTGTTGTTTCTGCCAGATCTGAATATGCCTTAACCATCCAAAGCAGAATGGAATCAACTCTTGGGAAGGATGTTTAACACCTCTGTTCTTCATATCATCTTGTCTTTCCTCAGTTCAGGCAAACTGCAAAAATCTCACTGCCAGCTTTACAGGACTCTTGTGCATCTGCGTTTATCCAAGAGCTTTGCAGAAATGATCTTCACAACAGCTGGGTGCTGTAGGCACACATCTACCCCTTGTTTTACAACTGGGAAACTGAGTCATGGGGAAACTACCTGGATTGGCCAGAAGTCACTCAGAAAAAATAGTGGCAGAGCCAAATGTAAAGGGAATGGTCTCAACTCTGTCTCTATCATGAATCAATTGATTATATTTTTTCTCTCACTGTCATTCTACAAGGACACTCTAAACATGTTGGATTGTTTTGACACTTTTGAAACATGACTTTTTTTACTAAGTTCTTATATATTCCATTTGTACCATCTGCAGAAATTCTCAGAGCTGCAGTTTAACTTGGCTTTTGTTGCATTGTAGTGAAATAGAGAAGATTTAATGAAACTCATATTCCGTCCCATTCATAGTGAAAAATGAATCTCACTTTACAGTACAATTAATATCAATTATATTACTTGAAAATGTTAGAGGCTGCACATACATATATTTTCTGTGAATCAGTGTTCTAGCAAGGACCTCTATTTATTAGAGCTGCTGAGTATGATCGAAGAAGTGAATCTTTAAAGTAAATAGTTCAAAGTATGAAATTAAATATCAAGATTCATTCTGCCTAGAAGAACAGTGCTTCTATCTATACAGGGAAGAGTGGAGGGAAAGACTTCTGCAGGGATAACTCACAGTTAAGGGGACAGTTTGGAACATGGAATATAGGGTTTAATTCTTTGTAAGAGTCTGTATGGAGCTACCAACTAGCCAAAAGCAAGTAATGTTTTCCAGTGGATCTTAACTTCAGAGGTCAACGTTAGCAGTTTACTTAATACATTTTTCTAAAGGTATAGATGTGTAGCATTCCCATTCTCACACTGATATGTAACCCCTGGTGGAACAGGGGACAAGGCTGAAGGTCCAGAAAGATGGCAGACAGTGCACAAACAGGAGTCAAGGGTTATGTGTGTGTCAGAAGCTGATGAATCAGTCTCAGTTCATTTTTTCACCTAAATATTTATGTTGAAAGGCATCGAGTTCAGTACATTTGATGCTTTTATAGATTTTGGGTGTTATTTTCTCACCCTCTTAAGTTTCTGTGCTACTTTTTCTCTCCTCTCTATCACTCCATCTCCTTGATCATTCTGCTGTATGTATTATGAACTGTGCATTTCAAAAAAAGAAAAATCCACCATGAGGCTGGAATCAGAAGGGATCTGATTCCATTCTGAGTCTCACAGAAGCCAGTAATGAGGCTGTTTGGAGTTTTTTTGTTTGTTTGTTTATTTACATGTTTGCTTTTTTTTTTTTTTAATAACTACTCAATTTAACTGCATTGGTTGTGTTAATAACCCACACCCAATTCATAGCAGCATAATGACTGTATTTCAGAGTGCCAGTGTTGTTTGATATTCTGTGATTTAATTTCACAGTGCTTTCATATCTTACGTTTACAAATTACAGATCAGAAAACATTTTTATTTGTGCTCCAAGGAAGCCAGGGAAACAAAAACCTCACAGTCAATCACCATCTTCTCCCACCTCTTTTTTTTTGTTGTTTTTGTTTGTTTGTTTTGTTTTGTTTTGTTTTGTTTTTCGGGTTTTTTTTCTGGTTAGAAAAAGAACCAGCTTAATGAAATATATCAGGTACTCATACAACATTGTCCTAAACATCACAGTGCCCAATAGAACCAATGAAGTAAATCACTGTCTGCATCAGAACAAATTGGGATGGTTGTAAAACAGGACACGGCTTCTATCCTCTTTCAGGAAGACCATGTTTTTGGCAGAGCCAAGTGGATGGAGGTGACCTTACCAAACCGAGCAGTTCAGATGCTGTCCAGCAGAGATCAGTAATGAACCTGTCAATCAATAGAACCTGTGAATCAATGAACCTGTCAATCAATAGAATCAGCTTTCTGCTGGTCCATTTGCCAGGAGCCATGCACCAAATCCTGACTGCTGAAACCCCAGCACAATGGCTCAACCATGAAACTATCCCATTTCTCTGTAAATCGAGTAGGAGAGAGTTAGGAGAGAGGTTTGAAAGAAGCAGGGAGGACATTTCTCCTGACAGCTCAGATTTCATAGATCAGAGCCAAAGGAAGCAGGAAGTTTCTGGCTACACTGCCTGTAGATCAAAGACTGTTATAGCTTATATGATTAAAGAAAGATGAACAGCATTCCAAAGATTAACAAATTTAATTCCTCAGAGTGTAGCAGTTATCTGTGTGGGTAGACTGACCCCTAATCTTTGATTTGGTGCTGGACTGTGCTGCTCTCACGTTTCCTCTCTCCCTACACTCCACTCGTTGCCACCTCCACACCAGCAGCTGAAAGACGACATTGAGTAGATGGGTTCAGCAAAGGAAGATAAAAACAATGTGAAAGGATGAAGATTGGGAGCTTATCAGCCCAACAGGTCACAGGATACAAAAAGTAATCAACTTAAAGCTCTTATCAAAATGTATCCCTGGAACACTTTTTCTTTAAAAAAAAAAATTTAAAAAATTAAAAAAAAAAAATCTGTCATTGCTCAGGGAAAATTATAGGATTATTTTAAAGCAATTTCATCTGATATACTCTATGTGTGGGGGTGTATGTGTTTCCTAAAGAATGCACATGCTTGTAATTTGAGGTGTTTTAAGCCAAAGGAATCAAGTTTTCATGTATAAAAGCAGTATAACTAAAAGGGGAACCCAGACATGACATTTTCTGTCTTATTTAAAGACTGAAAGGGAAAACACCGAAACGAAATGCAGACACTGAAGTATGTTAAAAAACTTAAACAATTAACAAAATATTTAGACAAATTACATATAATTATGTGCTAAAACAAAATAGCTGCCTGTAAGATTCTTTCTATATTCTATAGAATATATATTCTGTACATATTCTATACAGCTTCATTTGGAGACGTGCTTCTTTGAAAAGGTTGTGAAAATCTTACAGAAACCTGTAATCTGATTATAGCAAACAACTCTAAAAGTGGAATATTTTTGGATTTCTGTTGTTGCTGTATTCGGCTTTCAGGATTAGCAATTTTCAGTTTACTTGCCCACACTAATATGCATCCAACCTCTTCTCCACTGCTAAGAATCTACATTTCCTACTTTATAGAATATCATCTCACTCATTTAAACAGTCTTCTGCTCATCAGGGAAAAAACCCCAAAATGTATGTGATCTTATTTCATGCACTTTTTCTAGATAAAGAGGTAAAGCCTTTTGCATTCACTTTGTTTTCATGAAAACAAAAAAACCCAAACAAAATTTTTGGGCATGTGAGTGCTGGTTTTACAAGGAAGGCAGAATGCTTCTTAAGAAGATAAATAATAAAAGAGCACTAAAAGAGTGATAATAAGAAAACATCATAAAGAAATACTGTTACATGAAAAATGTTGCAATAAAGCCAGAGAATTACCTTCAACTTTTGAATCCATCCTGATTTCCTCACAGTGTTTCACATATCTTGCTTAGGGATGGGTTGAAGGTAAACAAGACTTTGTGCCACATTTCTAGTCCAGCAATTCCTTTGGTTGCCAGAATAAATGAAGAGTGGCCTTAACACTGTGTCAGTTTATCCTTAGCTTCCTATGCCCATAATCAAGACCCTTTTGTGGTTTAGGCTCTGTGCTGGCCAGGAGACCCCTGTGAATTGGAATTCCACCAGCAGCATAAAAAGTATGTTGTGCTTTTAGGAGTATTTAAATGAATTTCTCAGGTCAGACAAGTCCCTTAGCTGGACATGACAGTCTTGTTATGGAAGGACAGAACTCCAGCTACTCTTTCAGCTCTTCTAGGAGAGAAGTTAAATTTTTTTAGTTATGAAAAGGATTTGCACAACTCTTACCACATCTCTTCCTGGTTCTCATGTCCTGGCTTTCACATGCACACAAGAGGTTCAGTCAGGCTTGAATTTTGCAGTAGGTAAGTCCTTAATATTCAATTGCTTATGAATATTTAAAGGGGATAAATGTCAAATTAAATGCTTAACGATCTTGTTTACATTTAAAAGACCTTGAGAAGGACCAGGAAGAAGCCAAGCTATCTAAATTGGCCAGTCATTGAGATCATAGAATCATCTTCCACAGCTTCTTTTGCTCTGGAGCAGGTACCCCCTGTCACAGGGATGGTGGATAAGGTACAACAGACAGACACACTGAGGTAGGCTGTGCCTAAATATCTGTGCTTTGGGTTAACCCAACAGGCCTAGTCTAGGTGGATCCTGAAATAATGATGCAACAACTGGCTAACACCTTCTACAGCTCCTTTGCTTACTTTTTCACAGTAGCTCCAGGACTTCCTTACGACTTCTTGAAACATGGAGGTATATGCAGTACATTTTAAGTTATTTTAAGCAAATTCACCTGCTTGAACTATCAATTTCTATGATGCTTCATCATGATCATAGGTCTGCAGAGCAGAGTTGTGGAGAGTTCATTCTACCACCTCCTCTCTAAGATGGAACTTTCTGTAGAGACACAAACATCTAGAAGATATTTTTTTTACAAACCACCTAGCAGTTGCCTTATTATACATTTTTTTTTAAAGAAATCTAGAGTTCAGGATTCATTACTGCAAACTGTGGGAAGAATATCCATAATCCCAGCTATTAAGAAACAGGAAAAAAAAATTAATTAAATACAGCTATAGTTACCCTCATCTTGGTATGTTAAGAAACAAGAGTTTAACTCTGTACATATGACTTTTAAAGTGGTGAGCAAACTTAAGACAAACTTGAGAGTGACCTGTGAGTCTCCAGAGTGAGAGGGGAGAGCAAAGGTAAGAGGAAAAAACAGTTGAAATCATAATAAGGGAGCATATTTTTTCTCAGCCACTCCACATTTGGTCCCATCTCCACTGAGCTCTATATTGGCTTAAATTATTGTTTTCTTGCATTCACTTGAAAACAGGCCAAGCTTTCAAAATTGTGCCAGAGAAATATTCTTTTCATTTTTTTGCTCTCTTATGGCTTGGATTTTTAGTTTTGAATAACACCAAGAAAATATGAACAAGCATTCAACTCAAAGTCACTCATTCTACTAACACACCCAAGTGTGGCATTTGCCTGTGGACTAACTGAGGTGGTTAGTCCTGCTATGCCAATCAGAGGTGAAGGCAAAAAAAAGTCTCAAAGTAATTGAACCCTACTTATAATGTCCAACAAGAATGTGGATACTTGATTTGTTTCAATTTTTTTCCTATATTACAACTACCTAAAAGTTCATCTGTGGGTCATGGGACGCAGACTGCAAGAGATTTTCTAAATGCTGAAGAGAAGAATAGTTTCAGAATTCACAAGCTTATTTTAAAAGTGAGATTTCTGGAGGACAGCAATGTTGATCTTTCTGGAATCCATCTGCTAAGACTTGCTGGCCGAACAGTCTGTAACTCCTTTTATTTTTCTTGTTTATCTAAAGTAAGTGCAAATTTCTCTTTGTGCCTGAAGGAAACCTTTCATTGGCCCATTTCCTGAACCAAGCAGTCATCAGCTTATAATTGGGTGAATTAGCCACAGGAGAGAAAGCAAACTCTAAAATAATTTCTCTTTTCCTTTCTTTGTATCAACACTTTTTTTGCAGCAAACCACCTGGCTCCAAATATTTGTATTCAAATCACCCAAATACAAAACTCACTGGACAGTAAACCCTGTAGGGTCCTATAGCAAAAAACTGCTCAAATCATGTTGTCAGCTTTCAAAACCCATTCGAAAGGAACAGATTGGCAAAGTATACCCCCATACTGTGCATCCCTTGGCTGGAAAAGTGATCCCCCCTGCAGCTCAGAGCTAGGGAAGCAGGAATTTTTGTCTTTAAATGACATGAAGCACACAGAGAGAAGAAGGGAGGAAATGCAGGGAAGCTAGTTCTGATCAGAGGAACTACTAATGGTACAGAAGAGTTTGAAGATGTCTGATCTCTTCTCTGCCTCGACTGCAGACAAACTCTCAGATGAATTATGAAACAAACAGCCCTCTCAAGCCCCCCTGAAAGTTCAAGGAACAGCACAGTTGTGTTCTCTTCACTGAGTACTCTGCCAATCCACTACTTATTCTCCACCTACTTTACAGAAAGAGATATTCCATGTACTCTCCTTAGAGAATATGTATTTCTTTTTACTGTTTTTCCTTCAATGTGCTCAGGGCAAGGATGACTATAAAATACTCCTTTATTTTTTGTACCTATGTAGGAAGGCCACCACCAATTGCTGTACTGCAAGCTCTGCTCTGATTTAAACATTTTAGGTACTGAGAAGGTTTACCTCCACCTTGGTGACTACCAAGTGACTTGGTCACTACCTGGTGACTCCTGCAACTGTAGGAGACATCGCACCTCACTTCACACATCTGAGGATAGATAAGTGCATTCAGGGTAGTTTTCACCTTCTCCAACTTAGAGTTTCAGGAAAGAAGCAAGTTCTCCCAGGGAATGATTCATTTGACTGATTTCAAATAGCTACCTTATGGTGAGATAATTAGGTCTTAGAAAAGCCTAATTATTTCTGTTGACTAGAAAGGCAACCTTGAAGATTGCTAGGTGTACAGAAACTGCCTCTGGTTCAGGTATTTCCTGTGCTGCAGATCAATAGTAGCTCAAGGAAAGACAGTTTCTTTTTTGCCTTGTCTTCTTGATTTTCCCTCACCACCCAGCATATTCTTTGGTTATGGGCCAAATGGTCTTTCAGTGACTCTGAAATTCCACCAAACTGTGCAACCCTTCTGGAGCACTGTCAGCCTCTCATCTATCCATACTACTGGCTGCATGGTGAAAACTGCAAAGAAGTCTTCAAATATAGAAGCATAGAATAGAATCACAGAATAATTATGGTTTAAAGGGCCTTCAAGATCATCATGTCCAACATCGAGTCCTATGCCACCCTAACCACTAAGTCAACTAAAAATAATAATCTAATAATACCAAATTCTTCCCCTTTGGGGAGATGCAGAAATCCAGGTGAGGGTGAGGCAGGAAGCAATAATCTGAGCAGAAGAAAGTCTGCTCTTAGGACATAGTCTTGATGTGCAACAGTGAAGTGCACCTGTTAACACTTTGTGCATATGGGAAACAAGGTCTGAACAAGTGCACAGAGCTGTCTTTATGAAGGCTCTCTTCAGAGGGCCAGTAATATTTGGGTTTCTTACCTTCCTGGCTTTGTTAATGGGTTAACTCAAATAGACAATTTATCCCTCAAATTATTTTTATTCTGGCCATCAAGACCACTGGTCTGATAACTAAATGGCAAGTTTTCTACCAACTTCATGTGATGGATTGACCTTGGTTTGCCACCATGTGCCCAGCAAGCTGTCCTCTCACTCCTCCTCCTCAGCAAAACAAGGGGGAGAAAATACAATGGAAAGCTGATGAAGACAGGGAGGTCACTCACCATATACCTTCAAAGGCAAAAAAGACTCCCCTTGAGGAAACTAGTGTAATGTATTGGTAATTAGTAAGACAATAGGATAGTGAGAAAAGAAAAGCGAGACTAAAACAACCTTCCACCCACTTCTCCTTTCTTTTCTCTCAATTTCCCACATGAGTTTTCCACCTCCTCATCCCTAAGAAGTGCAGAGGAATACAGGGTGTACGTTAAAGCCATAACACTTAATCTCTTCCACTCCTTCCTCATGCTGTTCCCCTGCTCCACCACAACACCTTTCCATGGGTTGCAGTTCTTCAGGGATTTCTCCAGCACGTTTTATTCCATGGGATGCAGTCCTTCAGAAACAGTCTGCTCCAGAATTGATTAATAAGTCATGGGTCACAGATCCTGACAGAAAATCTGCTGCTGGAGGGCTTCCTCTCCATGAGCCATGGTTCTTTCCAGGAACATGCTCCAGCATGGGCTCTCCACTGGCTACATTATGCTCCATATATCTGCTCCACTGTGGTTCTCCATGGGCTGCAGGGGTACATCCTGTTTCATAGAATCATAGAATCATAGAATCATAGAATTGGCTGGGTTGGAAGGGACCTCAGAGATCATCAAGTCCAACCCTGGATCCACTATCGCTGCAGTTCCCAGCCCATGGCACTCAGTGCCACATCCAGTCTCTTTTTAAATATCTCCAGGGATGGAGAATCCACTACTTCCCGGGGCAGCCCATTCCAATGTCTGATCACCCTCTCAGTAAACACATTCTTTCTAATGTCCAACCTCAACCTGCCCCGGCACAACTTGAGACCATGGCCTCTTGTCTTGCTGAGGGTTGCTTGGGAAAAGAGCCCAACCCCCCCCTGGTTCCAGCCTCCTTTCAGGGGAGTTGTAGAGAGTGATGAGGTCTCCTCTGAGCCTCCTCTTCTCCAGGCTGAACACCCCCAGCTCCCTCAGCCTCTCCTCGTAGGATCTGTGCTGGAGTCCCTCCACCAGCCCAGTTGCCCCTAGTTGCCCTAGTTTCACCCTGGTATACTCCATTCCCCAAGGGAAACTCTGTTTAAGAACTTGGAGCATCGCCTTTCCTTCCTTCTTCACTGAACTTGGTGTGTTCAGCATTGCTTCTCTCACATTTTTCTTATCCCCCTCTCTCATACCTACTGAAGAACATTTTTTCCCCTTCCATATCTTATCACAGAGTCACCATCAATGTTATTCCTTTGTTCATCTTTGGAAAATGGGGAGTCTTTCTTGAAGCCAGATAAAACTGGATCCGTCCAACATGGTGGCCTCTCCTGTCTTCCTGTAGAAGCCTCCCTTCAGCCTCTCTGCCACCAAAATCCTCCCTAATAAACCCAATACACTTGATAAGAGCCAGGATTCCCATCCATGTCTTTGCCTGGAGCTAGCATTTAGGTGATGTATTTCTCTACCTGTCTTCTCTTTTCTGGTGTCAAGACTCTCAGGCATATTTTGTCTTATTCCTCATAAACTCAATTAGGGTTGTGGTAATTAGCCACATGTGCAAAGAGAGCAGCTTCACACTTTCTGCTGAAGGTGATAAATTCTGTTTCCAGTTCTCTCTGCAACATACCTTTTAGTCTCCTTATCATGGCAATACTTCATCAGTGCTGGTCCCTTTTCTACTGTCAGTTATTTCAGGAACACTATGAAATTAATGAGGCTAATGGTTTGTGTTTATTCAGGCTTTCTTTTTTTTTTTTTAATTTTATTTTTATTTAAAGGTCTAATTTGTTTAGAGGTGCTTTATAGCTCTCATAACTCCCATTACACAACTCCCATTATATACTCTGACTGCCCATGGCCACCTTATGAAAAAGAATAATCTGGGAAGCAGGTATATGCCATCAACCTTCCCTCTGAGGTAGCTAAATGGAAAATCTCAATGATGCTGATTTGAAAGCACTTTCACACAGAAATCTTAAAATGTGAAATAATAGGCTAGGTTAATATGCATTTCAGAGTGTCAACAAAAAAACCCCAGATGTAATTTAGTGTCTTTAAACCTAATCTTCTTCTTGATGGAACATGAGATAACTTTGCAGATTTAGCTATGCTGTAGAAATGCTGGCGTTTCCTGCATCCATCTTATAAATGTATATAAAATTTATTTGCCTATACATACAATATATATATAATTTAACAGAACTTGAAAATGTGAATGCCATTAATCAACATAATTCCAAGAAGACTAAACTCATTATGCTAGTGCTGACTTCTTAACTTTTTTTTCTCTGTATTTTTTATGTTGTTAGAACTTTAATCAATACTATAATTTCTGTACATGATGAATTTTTGTTAGACACAACTAAATGGACTGGAGAGAGCACTGACTATCTGTTCTATTGTGGATTAGCACTGCTAAGGGATTAGTTTGAGGAAATTGGGATTTTCCTTGTCCATACACCTATCCCCAGAATTAGAGAAGGTTTTATTTTGAAGAGATGTAAATCTTGACATCTTTTTGTAGTTGCCATCTCTGTCATAGTGTCTCCAAGAAAAACTCACCAAGAAACCACTAAAAATATTTTTTGAGCAGAAAGGAGGAGGATTTTTTTTGGAGCTGGAAGAAGGGTAGCATTGAGAGCTTGCATAAGGGTCCTTCTTCTCCACCAAGGATGTATGGGATGCTCTGAAGTATTTATGACATACAGACTCCACATAAACATTTAGTATCAATATTGACTGATGTGGTCATGAAGCTACTCCAAGTGGCAGGAAAGCTTTTGTGAAAGCCACCTTCATTCTCTAAGGAGGCCATCAGCGAGGAAGCTGCAGAAATGCAGGTTGGTGCCCATTCCAGGATAACAGGAAAGAAAATGCTCTGGATAGCCATCAGGATTGCAGTTCCACTGGAGAACTTGAAAATGGGTGGGTATAGAACCACATATCCCCCTTCGGCTGTTCAGGCAATGAAGACAATTTTTAAATTTTTCTTCTTCTTAAACACGTGAAAGCAGAGCTCACATTCTCAGAGGCTTGCACTAAAAATCCCATGGCCACTCCAGAATACAACTATGCATACACACAAGCATATGGACCAGTTAAATTCTCTGGAAAAGGGAGTTAATTCTTTATATCAGGTCCCCTTGTCCAGCTATTTCACCCTCATTTTTCTTTTTCTTGGTAGATGAAAATGTCTATTTTTCTTGTAGAAGGTACCACTGCTATGGGGGCCTATGCCATGATTCAAAAAACAATAATACAAAACTAAAAACTCTTCCTTCCACCTCTGTACGGAATGAAATACCTCTTGGTACACACACACACCCATAAACTTGCAATAACTCATAAAAATAAAATAATAATAAAAGTATATAAATATATATAAAAAAGTAGTGAAGAAGCTGTGAGTTATTTCCACCAGCTGCAGGCAATGAGGGATAGATTCCTGCATCATCATGTTGCTATGTAGCTTCACAGCCATGACATTTAGTTTTGAGCCACATTTACTGCTGGAGAAGATGAACAAGCCACATTCCAACATCAGTGCCCACTTCTCTAGCAAGACCATCTACAGGAAAGTCTCTCTTCTGGTATACAGCGGACCCTCCAAGATATGTGCCTTGGCTGATGTAACAGTACACAGTACACGTTCACCTGAACAAGTGCTTGGACTTAGTAAATCTCAGACAATATTTTCCAAACTACCATTTTATTCAAGCTTCCTGTTGTAAGCTTCCTAAGTGCAAGATACAATTACAATCAGAATAGGATTATTGCTATGCAAACAGATCAACATTTTAACTACTGGACTGTCTAGAGCTGTTCTGAGTAAATGTGATAACAACTTTTCCACCAAAATAGGTTCATCAGGGTGCCTAAGAACAGAGCTGTACCATGGAAAATCTAAAGGAAAATGAATCATAGAATCATAGAATTGGCTGGGTTGGAAGGGACCTCAGAGATCATCAAGTCCAACCCTGGATCCACTATCGCTGCAGTTCCCAGCCCATGGCACTCAGTGCCACATCCAGGCTCTTTTTAAATATCTCCAGGGATGGAGAATCCACTACTTCCTGGGGCAGCCCATTCCAATGCTTGATCACCCTCTCAGTAAAGAAATTCTTTCTAATGTCCAACCTAAACCTACCCTGGCACAACTTGAGACCATGGCCTCTTGTCTTGCTGAGGGTTGCCTGGGAAAAGAGACCAACCCCCCCCCTGGCTCCAACCTCCTTTCAGGGAGTTGTAGAGAGTGATGAGGTCTCCTCTGAGCCTCCTCTTCTTCAGGCTGAACACCCCCAGCTCCCGCAGCCTCTCCTCGTAGGATCTGTGCTGGAGTCCCTTCACCAGCCCAGTTGCCTCCTTTGGACCTGCTCTAGGACCTCGATCTCCTTCCTAAACTGAGGGGCCCAGAACTGGACACAGGACTCGAGGTGTGGCCTCACCAGCGCTGAGTACAGGGGCAGAATCACTTCCTTGGACCTGCTGGCCACGCTGTTCCTGATCCAGGCCAGGATGCCATTGGCCTTCTTGGCTACCTGGGCACACTGTTGGCTCATGTTCAGCTTCCTGTCAGTCCAGACTCCCAGGTCCCTCTCTGGCTGGCTGCTCTCCAACCATTCTGTGCCCAGCCTGTAGCGCTGCATGGGGTTGTTGTAGCCAAAGTGCAGGACCCGGCACATAATAAATGGTATTATTAAAAGCAAGTAGGTGCATGTAAACAGAATTTTACTGTAGCAAAATACATTTCCTAGCTTGTTTATGTGGATTTCATATGAAGGATAGCAGCAGATGAAGAACAGAAAAAAAAAACAAAAAAACCAAAACAAGCAGGACGCCATGAATGCCTGGCGATGAGAACAGTTTTGAGAATCTGTGATATTCAGAGGAATGTAAAAATACTACGGGAGGTTGTTTTTTGCAAATCTTCCAGACCAAGATATTTTTATTTTATTTTCACCAGTTTGAGCTGACTTCAAATCTGGGATACAGCCAGAATTTTATTTTCCTCCTTTCGTGCCTAGTAAACACTTGCTTATTTAGTTAAAATGCAAATATTGTGAAGAACATTTTACCAGATGCTTCCCTGGGTTCAAAACACAATTGTTTTTGGAGCTTGAATTTGGGCTTTTTATTCTGCTTATGGTAATTTAGACAACCTATGTGTTAGGAGTTAAAGGCTCAAAAATTCAGTTCTAACTGGTATGTTCTAGGTCACGTGTATCCTAAGAGATCTTGCCCAGGAAATCAAGACTATAAATATAAATAATGCAACAAAAACAATACAAAAAGAACCTTAATGAGAATGCAGCTTACATGCCATCCTGAATCAATATACAGAATTCATTCTTCTGTTATTTGTGCCTCTGTGCCCATAGAAACAATTTAAAGGAAAAGTCTGTGCAGACCTTTGGGTATGCCGATCTGATTTAAAAACAATTACAAATTTTCCAACTGATTTCAGGAATTCTGATTAAAACTAATGTTTCTGTGCCATTCCTAACATAGTCTGTTCCTCTACACCAATCCCTGAACAGAAAGCATTGCTCTGGAGAATATTCATGCCAAAGGGCGACTACTTGCAATTCTAATGAAACATCTTCATACTTCATCAAGGGAGAAGGGAACCGCAGAAATGTCAATGTCAAGAGTTATCTTCCTCTTCACATGATATCTTTATGCTGGATTTTTTTAAAGGTCAGGAAGAGGACTGCCAGTTTAGTTGCTGAATTACTTGGATCTGATGTTGTCTGTCAATGTGCTCTCATGGCAGCCGGGGATCAACAAGATAATAAGAGGGTTTTTTTTTAACTAGAAGGCAAACAACTTTCCATGTGACAACTGGACGGAAGTTGGACATTTCTTGAAGTTCAGAGATTTAAGCTGTCAGTTTTACAGAAGTGACTTTTGAATCAAAAAGTGCTTCCATGACCAGCCCGAGTCACCTTACATGTTCTCAAGATACTTGGGTTTTCTGTGACCTGTTGAACTAACTTCATGAACTAACATCTGAGTCAAGAAAGAGGTGTAATCACCTTTATAAAAAATAAGAGGACTATATGACTGAGAAATCCAGTGATCAGCTAGAAAACACATGAGGCTGGCTAGGAAGAGAACAGAATCTGTGTTTCCCATGGTGCTAGATGGATGATTTTCTAAGTGTCTGTGTGCAAGTCTGTTATTCTAAGGTAATCCAGTGAGAGTTTAATTGTTCTAAATCATTTAAGACTTGTAGTCCACTAGCAGAAAAGAAGCAGACTAGATCCACATCCTTGAAATTGAGCTAAGTGATAGTAGTTTCCACTTCTTATTTCGCAAATGTATCTAATGTAAATATGTGGAACAGTAGTGACTGGCCCCTCCAGCTCCTTCTCTTGCATACACACTTCACACTTTCATATCTCAACTTGGAAAATTATCATATGTATTCTTGGAAAGCCCAGAAGCTCCATCCTGTTTGTAAGACCCAAAGAGCTAAGTATTAAAAATAATTTCTTGTAATTTTCTTTTATCAAGGAACTGGCCTGACCATATGAATTTTTTAACATTGTTTGTGAAAATAAGTTGGCATTGCATGACTTGTAAATGTCTCAAAGATGAAGACTCTGTGCACTACGCTTTGAATTTGATATAGGTTTTTCCTTTACCTAAAAAAATGAGACCAAAGCAAAACCAATTTGTAGTTCCTATTACTGGATTTATACAGTAATCAAAGGATTAAGACAAAAAAACACCGTATTTCTTCGAAGCAAGGCAGCAACAATGACCCCCTAAAGGTGGAGGCCTTGTTATTTGTCATCTACAGCTGTGCTCCCAGTGGGCACTTCCACCCTGGTCCAGCAAGATCCCAAAGGGCATGTCTACACTTCAACTGCTGAGGCACCATTAGATTTATTGTCATAACCAGAAGCAGGTGCTCTGCAATGAATAAACATTGCTGTGGCTCTGTCACTTTCTGATTACACCAGTTAACAGATGGATGTACAAATCTGGATTGGCATCCTCTGCTGCACCATTTCCCCCCTTGTTTTCCAATAGAGAACAGAGTTTTGCTTGATCTCCACCAGTAGAGCAGAATCCGACCCCCAAAACTCTTAAGTTACGAAACAAAATTGCATGCAACGATAATGGTTTGCACAGCCCTGGAAAATATCAACTTAGATTGTTTTAAATACAAATAAACTCAAACAAGCTCAAGCAATTAGCTTGGCACAACTCTGAAATATGTTTAATGGCTGAGTGATCAAAAGGTTTTCCATCAACTTTTGCTGAATCAAACTGGCAAGTAAATCTTTCCTTACACATAATTTTCCAAAGTTTGAAGTGACAAATTGGACTGAGCTCAATTAAAGCAGCAGGTTCTATGCATTTAATTGCAAGCAGTGTCTACGATTGTGAAGGAATCCAATTCAAAATGAAAACACAGATGTGGCTGTGTTGTAGCTCTGTAAAACACAGAGGCAAACCCAAGTTCAATCAGGAAAAAGTTACAGGCAATGTAAAATTATGTATTCTGCCATACTTCTGGAGCCCTAGCTGTAGGCAAGTCTTAAAATACACAAATGGGAAATATGCACCCAGCTGCACCACTGCAGACCAAAAAATGTTATGAAAGTAAGTAAATATTTGTAAAGCAGTTTGTCTGTGGAAAGTGCATGAAAATACTGATATTTCCAATTACTAAGTGATGACATTCTACTTCAGAGAATTAATTGTATCATCAGGTAGAATATATTAAAAGTTTGTACTAAGAATGGTAATTAAAGAATGACTTTGTAATAGGACACTCACTCATTATGGGGGAAGTGCTTAGGGGGTAAATTTAGTATTTAGTCCTTCAGTGCACACACATGGCTCCCATTGATATTAATAGGAGCCACACACACTTTCAAGGGCAGGTTTCAACCTACAACAGGAAAGCTAAAGTAAAAAGGAAGCAAATACAGAAGATCAAGGTATTCTTAAAATTGACCCAGGCAAACACTACATGTGCTAGCATTTTAAGTCCTGCACTCAGTGAAAATTAAAGTTGTTAAGTAAGCAGTGGAATCAATTTAATGCAATTGCGGTGTGTATTTATAGAAACAGCACCTCCATCAAATATCTAAACAACTAGAAAAGGAACCTATTACTGTTTGATTTTGGTCCTTGGAAGAAGATGATTTCCATAGTAAGGCAAGTATGTGAATCATTTTAAAAGCTCAGCAGGGAATATCTGTAGAGCCTATGAGTTCTGTTTGAAATTGGGAGCTTTTTATATGTATCTGTGTCAAACTGCAGACGCTATTTTGGATGTGTGATTTTTTTGTCCTTTCAGATCATGGTTGGGGGTGATTTGTAGAGACTGTTGTGAAAGGGCTAACCCATCAAAAGTTTAGGTAGATAAAAAAAAAAAAAAAAAAAAAAAAAAAAAAAAAAAAAAAAAAAGACTAGAACCCCAAAGATGACATGGTTAAACAAGCAATGTGAAAAAAAACCTTTTTGAACTAAAAAGATATCCCTCAAAAAGCTGACTGAAACCTTCCAAAGAAGGGAAGGAGAAGAGAACTAGTTAAATATAAAAGCATAATATAGCGGGACAAAAGGAAAAAAAAATCATTTTGAAGAAAATATTGCAAAAACCATAAAAATGAAAACTTTTTTTCTCCCCCAGCACCTGAATAAGGGAATCTACCAGAGAGTTTGTAGGGATGAGAAATGATCAAGAAGTTAAAAAATCATACAGAGAAGAATAAAATCAAAGTGGCCAATTTGATAGAAATTATAATAAAGAATGGAAACAGAAGACACATGAAAAATGGGAGAGAATGGAAAATGACAAATATTGTCAGGAAGTTGTGCCTCACAAATAAGTTAGAGCTCTCGTCTTCTAAGGATTTTTTAGACATATTTTTTTGCTATATTTCACCTCCTGCTAACTATATACTAAAATAGCGGACAGTTAGAGAAGAGTAATCCTCTGAGGAGGATATACATCCAGGGAAAAGACACCATTGGAGAGTAGGAAGAAGTAGGCACTGGTAAAATGAGGGTTCATTATTGTCCACACCTGTGTGATCTCCAAGAAGCCACTGGTCTGTGACATGAAAAGACAGTAGTCTTGAGGTGTCTAGAAAGGTTATGTGCTAGTGCAGATGAGAAGCCAGAAATTTTCTGTTATACATGTATGTACTATATAAGCATTTAATTATAGGTATATCTTTTAATACTCCGATGACTTAAGTTTTAAAAATGTCTTGATGAGGAAACTTGATGAGAGACAGGTGATGCTGAATAAAGACAGCAAGCAAACTTGGACTCTCATGGCCATTCTTTCTTGAATTCCCGTAGAAACTTATGTTTTAGTAATAATTGAATCAAAGACTTATCAAAGTTGTAGTGGTTTGTTGTGTTGGGGTTTTTTTTAATCTTTTTTCTGAATATTTGTTTGGGGTTTTTTGTGGGATTTTTTTTTTTAGGGTTTTGTTTGTTTGCTATTTGTTAAAAATCTGAGCACATTATGATCACTCTACCCTATTTACTGAGGTACTACAATATCATGTAAAACTCCAGCATGTAGTAGGACAGAACATTCTTCTACAAAAGCCATGGTAATTCTCTTTCAACAGTTGATACCTATCTGTATGCTCAGTGATTTTACTTTTTATTACAAATTACCATCTTACTAGGGGCAGCAGTCAAATTTATCAGCCTATAGTTTTCAAAAACTTCTCTACAGCTTTTTGCATAGATGGGTATTATGTTTGTAACTCAGAAGTCAGTATGAGATGCACCTACGGGTGCTGAAGGAACTGGCAGATATCATTGCTTGGCTGCTCTCCATCATCTATGGTAAGTCATTGGGAATAGGAGTGATGCCTGAGAACTAGAGGAAAGCAAATGTCACTCCAGTCTTCAAGAAAGGTAAGAAAGAGGATCTGGGTAACTACTGACTGGTCAGCTTTACCTCCATCCCTGGAAAAATGATGGAACAACTCATTCTTGATGCTTGTTTATGGGCACATCAAGGACAAGAGGCTTATCAGGAGCAGTCAACACGGCTTTATTAAGGGGAAAACATGTCTAACCAACCTGATGGCCTTCTATGAGGGTGTAACTTGGTGGGTGGTTGATGGCAGAGCAGTAGACATAGTCTATCTTGGTTTCAGGAGGGCATTTGACACTGTCTCCCACAACATCCTTAGAGCTAAACTGTGGAAGTGTGGCCTGGATGATTGGGTAGTGACATGGATTGGGAGCTGGTCGAAGGATAGAAGGCAGAGAGTTGTATTCAATGGGATGGAGTCTAGTTGGAAGTCTTTTTCTACTGGAGTCCCTCAAGGGTCAGTACTGGGATCAGTACTATTCAATATATTTATTGATAACATGGATGGGTGAACAGAATGTTCTATCAGCAGGTTTGCTGATGACACAAAACTAGAAGGAGTAGCTGACACCCCAGAAGGCTGTGCTGCCATTCAGAGGAACCTAGACAGACTTGAGAATAGGGCAGGGATAAATTTAATGCATTACAACAAAGGCAACTGTAAAGTCTTGCATCTGGGAAAGAACAACCCCAGGTGCCGGTATAGGTTGGGGACTGAGCAGCATAGGTGAAAAGGACATGAGGGTGCTGGTAGATGGAATGAGGACCATAAGCCAACAATGTGCCTTTGTAGCCAAGAAGGTCAATGGCATCCTGGGGTGCATTAGAAGGAGGTTGGCAATAGATTGAGAGAGGTTCTCCTCTTAAAGATATACAGGACATCACAAAAAATGCGTTGTTGAACTGCAGTCTCTCTCCAGCCAGAGCATCCCAGGAGTGCACTCAAGAGATCTGCTCCTCCAAGAAGAGTGACCTGCATAAGATGCCTCCTTTGCCTTCATTGATTCATTGTATGTGTTTGTGTCTTTATCTGGATTACAGGGGAACACTCTTGGTGGAACAGGAATATATGGAACAGAGGAAAAAAAACCAAAACCAACACAAAAGGTAGAATAAGGGTAAACTGCTTCTTTTTCTTTCTCTTGTCCCAGAGAGTCATTGGGAGTTGCTTCAGCAGGCAGGAAATCTGCACTATAAAAGCATCCCAGGGACAATATTGAGTCTCCAGGATAAATGTTTATGATTACTTGCAAACATGCAATCCATAGAGCATTGAGGATAAAGTAGACAAAAAGATCCACCTCAAGAATTTAAGTGGTAAGGAAACAGCAGAATTAGTGATCAGCTAGTCAGCCTGCTAGACTGTCACATGAAAGAAGCAATAATTTCACTGAAAGAATGGTGGTATTATTATTTGCTTATTATATTTTGGGATATTTCAGCAATTTAGATGCAAAGTAGCCTTGCTACTAAAGATCAATTGATTCTGGATTTATTAGAAATAAAACAGAGCTCTGCTATTTCAAACCATTTAATATTAAAAAATATGACTGTTAATGAGTCATAAAGTTTGACCTTTATTATATCTCCCTTGGAGAAGCTGAAAACTCCTTGATTGGATAAAGACTGAGATGTTTTTTTATGACTTTATGACAACCAAACCGGTCCTAAATCTGAAGTAGTTTGTTTATCACTTTTTGGATGCACCTGTGAAATTTCCTTGTCAACAGTTTCTGCTTTAAAAGATGATACTAGATCTTAGTTGTGAATTTAGATATAGCTCATCTCAGAGGAAGATTAAATTCAGAACTGAGGACACTTTACATCTGAATAAGAGTTTCCACATGGGGTTTTAAGAGACTTGAACTGCGATGCTCTAAGTTCACACCTCCAATTAATTTGAATTAATTTTCCTAAGTGTGTAGATGTCAGCTGGCTCCAGAACTCTAGATATAAACAACTTCACACTCTGGCAAAGCCTAGATGTAAACTTGACAGCTTGGATGCATTTCTATTGACTGGAAGCCAGGACTTGAAACAGACAGAACAAATTAATGTGTGAAATACCCTTAACCAGTATTTCAGCATTCTGAGAAACAAGTTTTACCAAAAACTGCTTGAGAAAGTCTGAACCCTATTTCAACAGTTATCATCTTTTAATAAGGTTTATTTAAGCTCAGCCTCTGGAAACTTTGAAGTTTTCTGTGTCTTGATAAAACTTACTTCATCTCATATCTGCACATTCTGTGCTTAAATGGGCTTGGCACACTTCACATCAGCTAATGCTGCATTAAAGAGCTGTGTATGGCACAAAAATGTCAAAGGCAGCTTTAAAATGTAATGAAAATGCTCTGAATGGAGACTTGGAAAAAGATTCTTTAGCTGTTACATATCTGTACATGTATTACTGCACTAAGAGATATCAGAGCTTTGATCTTACACACTCCTAAAAATATCCGACTTCAATAGAGTGCTCAAACAATTCTTCTCCCTCACAATGAACCCACATGTTCTTTCAGCACAAAAGAAAATTAGCTTTTAATGCTCAAAATTAAATGCTAGGGAACAAGCCAAATATAGGTCATTCTTAATAGGGTTGTGATCCTGTTAGATAACATACAGCTAAGAAGGCTCGGGTCCGGGCAGCATATGCATGGAAGTCAGCCAAAGGGTTGAAGAAAGCTGTAATTTGGTAAATATATTGGAAATGAATCAAACAACGTAACCCAATATTGAACTAGTAACTTATAGTTGTGGAAGGAAACTTCTCAGAACAGAGGCAGGATGGAGTGTCAAGACCAACAGTGGTCATTAATGATGCCACAGCACTTGTCCAAGAAGACTTTTATTAGTCCTAGCGTCCCAGATAAATTCCGGTTTCAATAATGATATTCTACTGACCTACATTTCCCTTGCAGTGTGAGCTGAATGAAGCTTTTCTTTCTTTTTGTAGCTCTGTGACAGTTCATTATTGCTGCATGTTGACAAATAGGTGTTATGGTCTGCCCAGGAGATGAGTAGGCACTGCACATTCGATGCAACAGCTTGATAGCTGTAAAATAAACCCCAGAAAAAAAGGGGATGAAAGTGTGGCACTTTTCTCAGCCACAAATGTCTTTTGTTACATCTGTACAGCATGACATGGCCAAACTCCACGCAAGGGTCTCTGAGACCTGCCTGGACAATGTGTTTGGGGGGCAATCCTATTGCTGATACATTTAAAATGATGGTAGGAAATGTCTGTATTGCTTGCTATGATTTATTTTGTCTGAGGGTTCCTGCACATATCTTAAAAAAACAAAAAGCAAGCAAACAAAAAAAACAACCTCAAGGAGACAATGTTCTGAGTAAAAACAGTACTTTCACCCGCATTTTCTACACAAGTAAACAAAGGCACAAACATCCTCTAACATCAGCTTACTGTTGCAATCTGCTGCTTTTCAAGCTAGCCCAGCAGTTAGGTTTTGACATTACAGCCCATAACACCCTGCAGTCATTGCCTGTGAAAGTGGTTTGAAACGGGCAACAAACTGATTGCCAAGACAAAGGTGAAGCAAGATACTCGCAGCGGCTTGAGAGCAATGAAGCATTACCTGGTAGGATAAGTGAGAATATAAAAGAGAATGGGCAAGGCAGGAGACAAGAAAGATGAAAAAGAGGGCAAGGGGGTCTAATGAAAACTTAATGGGCTTGTGCTGGTGAGTGGTGTTTCTCTGTCACAGCAATCCTCGGTGTGAAGCAGCAAGACTTTTCTCGCTGCATGTAATCACGCCAGGGAGAGCGTATAATAAATAGGAAGAGACAAGGCTGTATGTCTTCACAATAAAGTCTTGTTATTTAATTTTGCCTTTGTGGAAAATATCAACTCAGAAGCTAATCTAAACTTTAGGGAGGGCTGAGTTCAAATGCCAGGTGTACTCCCTGGCAAAGTGTAGCATGGAGCCATGAGGATGTGGCGGGCTCAGCGGCACAATACAGAAACTTTTACCTCTCTGTCAAGAGTTAAATGTCTCTTCTACACTGGCTGAGGTGGTCTCAGGTGATTACTGTTAACAGGCTGTTTGGAGGCTGACATGAAATTAATTTGTCATCCTAAACTAACAGCAGGTCAATCGAATATCTCCCTCCCATGGTGAATGATGCAAGACATTAGACAAAGAAAAAATAAAAGCAATATGGAGCACCTGTCTCCACTGCAGAAACAATGTCTCTTGTGGGACTATTTCAGTGCCAAATTACTACATTTTCCACACACATACTTGGAAAGAGGCTACAGTTTACAGTTCTACCACAGCCAAGTAACTTCTAAAAGTATGGTGAAAAAAGGGAGGAAGAAATAATATAATGGAAAAAAATACATGTGGAGATAACTTAGGAGTACACAGCAAACAGCCTATTTTTCTATCACCAGTCCCTTGCTTTTGTTGAGGGATGTTTTAACTCGGGCTACGCTCTGGAGTATGGCCTGCCTGCTCCTATTACATTGGTTTCTTCTAGAGAAATGAAATATTAGCCTATTTTCTTAACTTCTGTATTAAGAAGACAAGTTAATTTTTCACCTCTCTGGTGAATTATTGTATGATCCGTTTATATGAGAGATGTCCCAGGAGTGAGAAAATGAGTCATAACTCATGGGAGGTGAAGCTACAAGTGAGTAATGAAGAATATGAAGATCATTCTTTCCCCTCAGTGCCTGCACAGGCTTGTTCTCCAATTAGAAGGGCAGGGGAATAGGTAAATACACTGCCAGGCCACAAGTCATCTATGTATGCTGTGATCTTCAGGAAAAAGTCTTACAAAGTTTATTTTTGTTGGAAATGACTATGCACAGCTCTAAAATACATTAAAAGCCCTTTGCTTCCTACTGAAGAGCTTCATTGCAGCACCAGGCTATGGAGCAGCTCTTACAGGAAAATTTCCTGAGGACGTGATGGTGTCTCAGTCCAGAGCTCTGTTCCTCCCTGTTGTTGCATACTCACCACCTCTTCATTGCAAGGTTCAGAAAAAGTTTACTCTGCAAAACCAGCTTGCAAGAGGCTCACTGAAAAAGATCTCTAAGCCCTTGCTATTATGAATGTGATCTATGTGACAGATGAGGAAACTGGAGAGCAAATGGAAATATGTTTTTAAATGCCCTGACCTGCCTTAGTGTTCCATCACCTGCCTGCGGGCTGCCTATTTGCACTGCCTCAAATACTTCTTTACTGACCTAGTTGCTTGCAGCATGTAGCAGTCAGGATCTGACTAGTTCTTGGTGAAGGCTTAATTCCACAGGATGCAAAAAGCCATTTTTAAGACCCTCACAATTCCAGTGCTTATATCAGCACATCTGCCAGTTGCAATGCTGTAAAGAGCCTTCGTTATCTTTACAGCATTTCATTTCTTTAGCATGGATAGCAGCCTATGTACCAAACCTGGTCTCTCAAGAAAAGAGAATCTAAGCCTTGTGAATCTCCTTTTAGTGGACAATGGATCTGAAGTGAATGGGGATGAAAGGAGATGTCTCTGTGTGGACAGCAGCTCATGCTGCTGAGCAGAAAGTAGGGGAAACACTCAAAATATCAGGAACTGCAGATACAAGGTTTATTTCCCTAGATCACCAGGCATCTGGAAGATTTACTTTTTGATGTAACAAAATCAGTGTTTTTTGTACTTATGTTGCATTCTGGTGAAATTATCAGGGAAGTGATTGAGTTGCCAACCCTAGGGGTACTTAAAAGCCATGTAGGTGATGAGGGACATGGTTTAGTGGTGGACTTGGCAGTGCTGGGTTATGGGTGGACTTGATGATCTTTTCCAACCAAAATCATCCTATGATTCTATGATTTTAGATTGTCTTCAAAACTGAATCTAGTTCACTGCATATTTATTATAAGCTCATTCGCTCAGCCCATGTGATGACCTCTTGTGTGCCATGACACAGTATGACTTTTGGGCAGGAAGAGGAAAAGAAGCTGTAATTAGACCTTTTGAAAGACAAAACCTAGACTGGCAGCAAATCTTAAGAAAGCCAGAAACCTCACATCTGCTCACATCACCATCTAAATACACAGTTTTATCCTTCGTGCTGTGAAAGCCAGCAGCAGCTGAGTCCCCACTGTGAATACGGAATGAAACAATTTCTTACAAAAGGGACCTCTCTAAATCAATCTAAAAATTGCTACCAGAAAACAGATGTGATGGACAAAACTCAACACCAACTCAACACGAAGGTTTGTTCCTTCTAACAACGTCTGGCGGATTCTTCCTCAGCATTTGTAAAGGTGCCAGAACACTCTTTAAATGGCAACATCTCAAAAATCACCAGCCACACAAGGCTGTTTCCTTCCTCTTCTTTAATAGGTTGGCCACATGGTACATTTTGGACACACAAGCAAGTAATCAGTCCATGGAAGTTGTTTTTCCCCTTGCTCCACGGACTTGGACTAAATGTTAATACATATATGTGTGCTCTTGGATGTTTTGTTTTTTACCCCCTCACAAAGAAGATGCCTGAAGGTCATATATGGATCTCCTTGATTTCTCAGATACCTACTGTTTGCTAGACATATTTTTCCTATTATATTCTACTGATTTCAGTTGTATTTGGCAACAATTGCTCCTTGAGGTTAACACATACAATAAGAATCAGCTACTTAAAGTAACTTGAATTTTGAAGGCTCCTAGCAGCAGTTTCCACCTGACCTTATGATCCTATCTGTACAATCAGTCCTTCTCAGAGCCATGCTTTTCCCTTCCAAACAGCCATATTTTAACCCAGCATCTGAAAATAATGCAAACAAAAAGCTAGACAAGAAACAACACCTCAGCTCTTCTTTAACAAGGTCATCAAATCCATCTCAGAGGTCACATGCAGTCACATTTGTAGTGCTGGGGGGAGGGCTGTATTAAAATATTAAACAATAAAAATAAGAATGTATCAATTGCCCAACAAAAAAAAATAGGCTAGGGAATTGCAATTTATCCATCTTTTGAAATTAATGCATGCATCAAGAAACATATATGTATTTCACTGAGTGAAAAATTAAAGTTTCTCTAGAAATACTATATATAATAGATTTTTTTAAGATACAGTCCAGCCAAAATCTGTAATGCCTACTCATGTTTTATGGAGTACCCTGTAACTGTGGCAGCTGGTTGTTTTATTGAGGGATATTTCTAGCATCTGAGGTGAATGAGGAATTAATCACTGGGCAGCACCCTGGAAATGAAGCCTTGCAAAGTCAGAGAAAAACAGGACACACTGAGGAACAACTCATCCAGCTTTAGCAACTAGGCACAGGCATGGCTGCAATGCAAATGGGCTGCACTTTAGGTTAGATAGCATAGCTGGTAGCAAAAATTTTGTCAGAAAATCTGGAAATTCTGTTTGGCATTATCAAACATCAAGGTTATGCTCCTAGTGATGCAGGCATTTCAAACATTTTGCATTATTATGCACAATATAGTCCAAGTGGTCCTTTCACACTCCCTGCTGTGTATGTTACTGTGACACCTAAGTCTGGACTGGGAGAGCCAGCAAACTCCACAAAGCCCCAGTGTGATACTGACTATCATGTTAGTTACTAAACAAACTAAATGGGAGAAAGATATTGTGAAGGTCTGACTGCTACAAAAATTTCTCTCATATTTTTGTGCTATCTCAAGCATGAGATAAGATGCCATATATTCACTGGGAAGTAATAAGATGCAAATTCTGCTAAGTCTTCCCCTATCAGATTATTTGTTATTTATTTTCCCAAGTGGATTTTCTAGTTTCTAAGTTGGAATTGCCCTAAAAGCACAGACTTCCTCTCAACAGGGTTATTTTTAGGATATCAGTCCATTACATAGCTTTCTATTTGCATGAATCTTATTTTGAAAAAAGTACATATATATATTTATGATTTATCTCTATCCCAAAGTTGTTTCAATTAAACTAATCTGCTCAGAGGCTACTAGAAAGCAAACCTGAAGGAAGGAGGAGCTGACACGCAGTGTGACTGCTGCAGGCCCTTTCCTTAAAAACCAGACTAAAACTGCTCTCTAACTTGCAAACACTGTCTGGTTTACATCATGATGCTCTGAATTAGCTCATTAGTGTGGGGGATTCAATGACACTCAGCTGCAGCTGAGATGATGCTTCCTGCTCCACAGAGATGACTGGGGCCCCAGTACAAGAGCAGCTAGTTGAAATTTTATAGTTTATATTCTAATGGAGACAAGACTTAAGACTTTGGCACATGAAGGAGTTATGGGAGCCTAATAGGTTACTGCCTCTTAAATGAGATATATTTTTGGATGGTAACTGCCCATGTGCATGCTCCTAATCTGTCCCAATTGCAACATAATGTGACTTTAGCTTAAAACTATCAATGAGGTTGAAGCTTCAGTGCATTACATCAGTTTTAGGTTGGGCCAAGAGCGTGCCCCGCAACTGTTCCTGTTGCTAACAGTTGGTAATGATTTATTAAACCATGGAAATGCAGCTGCCAGTCTGCAGCCTGTGATCTAACAGCTCCTTCCAGCAGCAAAACCCATGAATCAAGTCTCTGAACAGAAAACCTAAAAGGAAAGGGATAAGAGAACAACAGGGTGAACAGCAATGGTTTTCCAGTGTCACAGATCTACCCTTTTATATATACCTTTTTTATGGATGGTTGAGGTATTTTTTGCAGTAGCAGTTTTTTAAACACTCTTGCTAAGCAAGCTCATCTGTTTTAACTATCATCAACTGTTCTGCTGAGTTAAGGCTTTTGCTCAGCTTTGCCAAAGCAACTCAAACTAGGCCTAAAAGGTAAATTTACCTGGTCTGTACTACAAGGCTAGCTCAGTCTCAGCTTAGCTTTGCCCCTGTACTCAGCCCTGGTGAGGCCTCACCTCGAGTACTGTGTTCAGTTCTGGGCCCCTCAGTTCAAGAAGGATGTTGAGGTCCTCGAACAGGTCCAAAGGAGGCAACCAGGCTGGTGAAGGGACTCGAACACAGAAAAATGTGAGAGAAGCAATGCTGAACACACCAAGTTCAGTGAAGAAGGAAGGAAAGGCGATGCTCCAAGTTCTTCAACAGAGTTTCCCTTGGGGAATGGAGTATACCAGGGGTGAAACTAGGGCAACTAGGGGCAACTGGGCTGGTGGAGGGACTCCAGCACAGATCCTACGAGGAGAGGCTGAGGGAGCTGGGGGTGTTCAGCCTGGAGAAGAGGAGGCTCAGAGGAGACCTCATCACTCTCTACAACTCCCTGAAAGGAGGCTGGAACCAGGGGGGGGTTGGGCTCTTTTCCCAAGCAACCCTCAGCAAGACAAGAGGGCATGGTCTTAAATTGTGCCGGGGGAAGTTCAGATTGGATATTAGAAAGAATTTTTTCACGGAAAGGGTGATCAGACATTGGAACGGGCTGCCTGGGGAGGTAGTGGACTCTTCGTCCCTGGCGACATTTAAAAAGAGACTGGATGTGGCACTCAGTGCCATGGTCTAGTGACTGCAGCAGTAGTTAATCAAGGGTTGGACTCGATGATCTCTGAGGTCCCTTCCAACCCAGCCTATTCTATGATTCTATGATTCTATGATTTAGCTAAATCAAAGCAAGTTTTCTCATTTTTACAAGCTCTTATCCAACTGATTATGCATGTTACTGAGACTATGCAGTCTTCTACCTAACTCTTTTGCAGATTACAGACTTTTCTATAGCCAAAACACTCTCTGTATTTTAAGATTATAGAATCATAGAATTTTCAAGGTTGAAGGGACCTTTAAGATCATCTAGTTCCAATACCCCTGCCATGGGCAGGGACACCTCCCACTAGGTCAGGTTGCTCAGAGCCCTGTCCAGCCTGGCCTTAAAAACTCCCAGGGATGGGGCTTCTACAACCTGGGCAACTTGTGCCAGTGTCTCACCACCCTCATGGTGAAGAACTTCTTCCTAACATTTAATCTATATCTCCCCTCCTCTAGTTTGAATCTCTTCCCCCTAGTCCTATCACTACCTGACATCCTAAAAAGTCTCTCACCAGACCTTATAAGCTTTCTTGTAGGTTCCCTTCAGATAGTGTAAGGCTACAGTAAGGTCACCAAGTTATTATATTTATCACTTCCTTTTTTTTTTTTTTTTTCTTTTTCTGTTTTTCTAAATAGAAAATCACCTTGGGACATGAAGGAAGCAAATATACTCTGAACACTAATAGGCCTTACTTCAGTTCCTTCTCCATTAATTTTTTTTAAGTACTCACAGCATCTGTACTGGATTCAGTTCACATTTAAAATCTTCATAGTAGGTATTGTCTAGTTGAATTATCAAGAAATTCAGCTTTAACACGGGAATAGCTTAGTTCTGTTTAGATGAATCTTTCTTGGAGTTCATCTATCTACATAGCTTTCCTTTTCCTGACAAGCCTGCATTTTTATTAGATGATTAGTTTATATCATAACCACTGTTGCTGATTCAAGGGATGCTACACTGGCTAAAAAAATCTGTGATTATTACATATAGATCAGATATAGTCAAAAGCTTTAAATTTTGCCTGGTTTTTATATGAAAAATAAAAAAAATCATGTGTGTGGAAGAATTTACTAAACACACTTCAAAGATATTTCACTGTAAGGTGTAATGAACATAATATGATGGTCTTCTGTTTTATTCAGAATTTATAATCTACAAATGCTCGTCAAAAGATACAGTTACTGTGTTTTACCCAATTATAGTAGCTATATAGAGAGAGGAAAAAAAAAAGAAAATAGAAAAAAACCCAACAATCCCATTTTCAACAAAGACAAAGTTTATCAGGGTTTATTAGTCCTACAATTCTGTGCCCAACTCTTTTGATGGATAAGAGAAAGATAATGTATCTGACTGAAGATGAAAATTTGGATGCGGAGAGGAGAAGAATTGGAAATGTTTGGTGAACCTTACTAATATGTGGGTTTTTTTTTGAACAACATGTAACGAAAGAAACAGATAGAGTCCAGAAAGTGATATCCTACTGAACAAAGTTCTAAGAGAAGAAAATTTGCACAAAGAGGAACTAAGTGTCTATACAGCTCTTCCTGCCATGAAAAAAAAGAGACCCATAAAATTTAATAGGGCTGGAATGAATAGAAATCTGTAGAAGAGATTAAGACAAAATTAAGACAGAAAAATTTAAGACTAAAAAAGATGTAATAATCCTCTTTACATGAAATACTTAATGAGTGAGATCCTTTCTGTGCAATTTTAAGTTGGTCAAGGGAATTTAATAAAGATTATATACTTCAGAAAAGATTTCTGTAATGAAACTTAACTTTCTGCAAGAAAGTTAACATTCTCTTGTCATAACCCATAATGCATTTCCAAAGGGATCAGCAGAACGTGACTGTTAAAATAACTGCAAATGTAGTTGTTTGACTTTACAAAGTGATTACTTGTAGCTCACATATGCAATACAGGTACACTGAGTAAGAAAAGCCTTACTTGTAAAGAATTTGCAGAAAACAGAGAGAGAAACTAAAACTGCATTCTATGCCTTTAGGACCCTACCAGGGAAACACAGATAACTACAAGAAACAAGACAAAGTCAAAAGTTTGGCTGTTGAGGAAATTAGACATGGATGGATGCAAGATTTAATGGGATGAATATTGAGGCAGTCACCTACTTCATTAAATAGTATAAATCAATTACCCCACATATCTCCTGGAGCCCATCAGATAGCAATTTGGTAATTTTTTTTTAATTTTCTTTTTTTTTTTTTTTTGTATTATGTGTGTTGGTTTCCTAAACATTTTACCTAACTGTAGGAAGAATGAAAAAAAAAAAAAAAAAAAATCCCCCATGTCATTTTTATGGTAAAAACCAGTCTTAGAGAAACTGTTCTTATTACCTTTTTTCTTGTTCCAGTCAGACTACAGTATTTGTGAATGAAGAAATAAAAATAATTCATGATATCAGATCTCATTGTAGCTAGTATCTTTATTTCCCTTGATGTATTATGAGTAACTCCTCTGTTTCAGTAGATATCACATTTGTTATTTTCAGGTTCATCTATTTTCTGCAAGCTTATTGACCTACAATTAACACTTAAATTATTAAATGTCTTCTGCTTGAATTCCTCTGAATCTGGAAGGGAATGTGGTCAGCTGTAGAAGAACTGCTAATTGTTACTGTAGTAACCCAAAAGAAGAAATAGCAGTAAAAACCCCAAATGGATACCAATAATCTACAGGCTTTGTAGTTCCAAAAATAGCATGAGTTAGTAGAGCATTGTAGAGCATTGTAGCACAGTAGAGCACTGATAGAAAAAAAGAAATATTAGGAGAATAGCAATTACTACAACTATTTTTTTTCTGAATGGACTTCATACCAACTCATGACAATCAGACTTATCAGCTGTGTGAGTCAAAATTTCTACAATATTAATGTCCAGCTGAGAGAAGAGACAGGTGCAAAATTAGGAGGGCCTGATAGGATGAGTAGTGCCAGAAATGAGTGACAGTCTGTGTACTTCGTGTGATTTGCCCAACTAATTATATTGGCATTCAATAGCACTATCTAGTTAAGGACCTGTCAACATTTCTTCCAGAAAAAAACATATTTACAGGATTTTATAACATAGCTGTGAGGAAATCAATTCTAGGCTAAAACTTGACACACATGGCTAAGTACTTAAGAGATATCAGTTTCTAGCAAACAGCAAACTGCACTCAGCATTTGAAGAGTCAACACTGGCCAACACAGCAAGATTAGAATAAAGGAGAATTCCTTCCTATCTGCAGCAGGAGATATTGAATTAACTCAGCTATCCTATTGTGATTTTTAATGGAGGAAAGAATAAGGGAAATAAAATCATTTTTATAGACCATTTTTCATGTATATAATGAGTAAATATCCTTTGTGCCCTTTTTAAAAAAATTATTTTTCCTGGATGCAAGTAAATTAATTAATCTGTGTCATTCTTCATTTTCCTGCCTTTTCTCTTCTCTTCATCTCCTCCCTTATCATGGCTTTAAATTTTCAAATCTAGTAAGAAAACACACTATGTAAAGTGCTGGTTAATGTGCTGGCAAAATGATACAGAAGTTAAACTTCAAAATTCATGCCTGCTGATAAAAAAGTCTTAGCCTGGAAGAAAACACCAAGTGCAGACCATCTCATCCTCTTGTTGCTACCAATCTGTTCAAATCTACATCTATAAGTACTTAAGGCAAATGCCAAGCACGGGAGAAGGCAAGTGAAAACAGCAATGTTTCAAACACGTGATCATGAAGAGCTATGAAAGAAAATGTTATCTAGTTTAGTAACAGGTGCTGTCCCTGTGCTGCTTTACATTTCAGAAGCTTAACTCTTAATTTGTCTCTCTCTGATACTTATGCTATTTATTGAAAAAAAAACCCTCTTAATTTCTCTCTCTCTCTGATACTGATGCCATTTATTGAACAAATTCATATTTCTGTCTAGTTAGGAAATAATATTAGTTGCATTATTCATGGCAAGCAAAGCAAGAGAATCTCTGGTGTTCAGTATCAATACCAGAAGTAAAAACATAACATTTTTAACATCATTTCATGATTTTGAAGTGACAGTCAGTGATGTCTGTTTATCTATATTCATGCTTGTTCTTAACAGTATATTTTTCAGTGATATGTATTATTTAATTCCATGTAGTTTTTTTTTGTTTGTTTGGTTGGTTGGTTTTATTCCTGTGCCATGAAATTATTTACTTCACTCGGAAATGAATACCAAGATACCAAGCTTTGAACTCTGTCTTTGGAGAAACAGCAAGACCCCTTCCCCATCTGGACTTCTCCTTGCAATATGTGGAACACGTTTCAAGTGTGGCAAGGAGAAACAGTGCTAATTTTTACATGCAGCTTTCTGCAACAGCAGAAATGGAAACACACCCCAGGTATTAATCCTCGGAACAGCATTTACAAGTTACCTTTCTCAGTGGATGGTAATTGCTAGAGTTGGATGAAAGTCTCTCACATTTCTGAAAAATCACAATTGAAATATTTCTTTTTTATGAACTCTCTGACTTTTCCATGACAGGAAATCCAAAATAGACTTCATTTTTCAAAGCTGAAAATGTATTTCCATATTTATCTTTTTTCTTTCCCTTGCTTGTTCTTTTATAAAAGATTCACAGGCACAACCAAGGAGTCAAAACTTTGACCTTGAATAGTGTGACCTTTAAGAAAGCAATGCTACCAGATTAAATTAATAAAACATTATTTCCAGGATCTGAATCTAACCTTTTCTCTTAGTTTCTAAAAATGGAAACAACAAAATTAAAGTCTCATTCTTGCAAATTTCCTTAAGGTTTTTGAATGATTTTATCTCTTCAGGAAGCATTTCTCAGGTGTTTCATCAGTTTTATCCCCTGGCTCTCTGGAGACTGAAGAACTAATTGTTATTTGCACTTTCAGAAAAGCTTGTATTGTTCTCCTGGCATCATAGTCATGAAGTCTTATTACAATTCTTTCTCTTCTTTTCTCTGAGACTATCTCAATGGTCCCCAATGGGAGAGAAATGAATGATAATACAGTCAGGTTGCAGCCAGCCCGTGCATGTGTATATACATATTTAGAAGACTGCTTGCAGTACAGAAGATTTAATAACATCCGCATTGTTCCAGCTCTTTCTTTGACCCATGACCTTGGAAGAAGTTACCTTCAAAACTGTACTCCTAACTCCTTCTGTCTGTTCTTCCACAACTTTTGCTCTAATGTGCAGAACCACAAGGTGTACAGTTTCAAGGTTGATGGAAATTGCTAGGGATTTTTAATCAAAGTGCCTGTAATGTCTGCAAGAGTTATACAGTTCTCAGACAAAAAAAAAAAAAAGGTCAATAGAACACTTTTGCAGTAAGTAAGATATATTTGCATAAAAATAAATTAAAAGAGTTTTACCTGAAGTTTCTTCAGAATAGGTATGATTTAGTGTCCAGGTTCTAGTCTAGTTGAAGAGATATATGGATGCTTTTAATTTTCATAATCCCTTATATTTATAAAACAAATTATTGTTTCCAACAAGAAGATAATCTGGAATAAATACTATCAATAGTAGACAGTATATGTCTGTTTTCTTTGCATTAGGTGTATCCAAATTTGCCAAATAGCTAAAACTGTGAAACTGAGATTGATGTTTTCAAATCTCTCTTTATGCATGGTCCTGTTTCCACCTATAAGTTGTATTTTACCATTCCTATAGATGTGTTTAAAGGACTGCTAAGGGGAATGAACACTATTTTTGCTTGAGCAGGAGGTTTGTGAGCTGCTGCCTACTGTCTCTTTCCAGAGACAGGACATTGTGATAAAGACACAGGTGGTTTGATCCCTTATGGTCATTCTTATAATTTGGCTGGATACTTACTCAGTAAACCATTCTAGGTAAAGGATGCTTTCCTTTAAACTGGGTCATGCAAGGGATGTGGTTCATAGTTCTTCCCTCATGCAGCTGTAGCAGCAGAAGCAGCAGGGTGGGGGGTGGATAAGTTGAAGGGAAGAGGAGGAAGCTGTAGCAGTGTGAGTGAATAGAAATGTCACAATTTGACAATATCTGATGACAACATCTCCTTCATTCTGACTTCATCATATAAAATGATTTATTGCTAAAGAATTACAGCCTTGATCCATCCCAGTTCTGCTAGACCTTTATACTCAGTGAAGATATAGAGATGAATTAGTTTGCTCAAGTTTACTTGTGTTGTTTGATATGTGTCCAAAGTATACACCAAAGATAAGTGGGCATGATGTAGACTTTGTGGAAGTGTTGTGTCTGCTAGAGGAGTAGTTGGAAGCCAAATAAGTCTCTCTGTGATACTCTCTGAGGGTATCACAGTGTGATATCCCTAAATGGGGAGCTCAGTGAAACCTCTAAGGTACACATAGATACCTACAAGCAAAAATACAAATATATTTGTTTTAAGTTGGAGATGAGTCACACCCCAGATATCTGCAAGGGAAATCTGAGCACTGAGAGTTGCCCAAGTCCTAACTTTGAAACACAAGCTGATAGACTTCACCAAGGTACAGCTCTGAGCTGAATACTAGGCCATACTCAAGGTATAGATACAATCTGTTTTTTATCTGATGTTGAATTTGTCTCAGAAGTCTTCTAAGTTTGGTAAACTTGTGACTGTTTTTATAATTTGCATGTTTGTGTGTGTATGTAAGAAGCAAAAAATCAAAATCCTTCCTCTCCAAGAAGAGTGAAGATTATTTTCTGTGAATAAAGACATAAAAAGGCCTCCTACTACTTCATCTCACAAAAAGATTTGAATCAAGGATATCAAATGTGACTAAATATTGCCTGGGTCTTGTCCTGGCTCTCTATGGAGTTAAGCAGTCAAACAGGAAGGAGTGAAGAGCTCCTTCTTAAGCACTAAGATTTTTGGCTATTCGTAGGCAATAAAAACTGACTTAAAAACCTTATAACAGATGCCTTGTCTCTTCACTCCTGTAAAACAATAATTCCTTAAAAGCAGTTCACAGCCATTCTCTTTCACACAGTCATATTCCATTCCACTAAGATCAATGACAAAAATTCTGCAGCTTTTAAAAGTGGAATTAGCACAGCCGAAAGATATATCCTCTCATTTCTGTCTGGTCCAGCACACAAGCCTATTCTGAAGCTTTTTCAAAATTTTTGTCATTCTGGTCTAAATACTTTAGCCATGATATCACAGCTCTTAAAAAAGAACAGGCTCAACATTACTCCCTCCTCACACATAAAAACTCTAGTACATTCATCATTGCACTTGTGCAGTTTCTTGGTACCTATTATTTAAACATTCTGTTCTTTGGCCACTCTATTCTTCATGCAATCAAGAAACTCTTTTCCAGCACAATATCCATGGTTTTATATAACCAAGCCCTATTCAGACAAGCCAACATATTAGACCTCTTTTACTGCAGCTGCAGTAAACTGGATACAGAATGTAAAGTACTGGCCAAGACATTATAAAAAAAAGGCTATTTTGAGTGTCCAACTTGACACACTTAGAAGGATCCAAAATTGACAGGATGGGTGGATGCAGTATTGTTTTTTGAAAGATGGACAATCTTTAAGATATCTTAGGCATGAGAATGTCAGATGTGAATTGTCAGATCCTTTTTATGTTTCATGGTAAGTTATAATGCCACGTGAACTCTAGAGCATTTGGGTAATATCTGAACATCCCATATATTTAAGTGCATTTCAACTGATACAGAATTTTGCAAAAACATATCAGACCCTTCGTTTAGTAAGATATGACCTTATTAAATCTGAGTCTAATTTCAGACATTGCAGAAAATGAAGGGCTAATATAGAATAAATTGGGGCCAAGCAGTGGAAGAAGTAAGGGAATGGATCTTAAACAAAGAATTCAGTAGTAATCTTCTTTCTGATTATGTGGGAGTTAACTATCTTGTTGTTATCTTTGTGTTTTGGGGAAACTGACCTGTTTATCCTCCCCAGCCACAGACCTTTTGTTGTGCATGTGAAATTTGGGACAGCAACTGATTCTGTCACGGTGGGAGATATCTAGATTTCTGATGGCAAAAGTTTTGGATTTATTTTTTCTGGTTTATTTTTACATTTTGTATGATTCTTCCTTTTCCTATGGTGAGGAGGACTTGTAATGGATGAACAAACTCCTAACATGAGCACTTGAAGGATTACTAATGTTGACCATGAGAAATGTAATTTACCATCTCCGTATCTTTAAAACGGAAAAAATCTTTTCAGCAAAATCCCAGGAAAATGGTTTCTCTAGGGACAATCTGGAAGCATCAATCCTCAAATTAATATTCTAGATCGAGGGTATAGATCAGATTCCTTGTGGTTTGTGGGTTTGATTTACTACCTTAAGGACTGAGGTCTGCAGACCTTTTATACACTACTGGTTCAAACTGTATTTTTCCTGAGTCCCTAAAAACCTGGATGGATAGTTTACTCCATGATAAATGTGGTAGCTGAATAAACTTAGTTTTCCACTGGGTCAAAAGTCTTATTCTCATCTGCCTATGGCAGTGCATGGAGCTAATTGAAACAGCAACAGATCAGGACTAACCGAGCTGACTTGAAGTCAGAATATTATTCTGGAAAATGAATCAGAGACTTAGATAAAGGTAATCTCTGTGATCTAGGAAAAGGTAATCTCATTTTGTGCAATGCAAGCTTGTTGTACCATCTATGACTGTTCCTATATTAAAGCAATATTGGAAGGTATCTTGTGCACAAATCACTCTTGTTAATAGCTGCATCTCAGAACTGCCTCAATGGAAGAGAGCCTTCTACAAAAAGACTCAGCTCTTGCTTTAAAATGTGGGTTAAGAGTAATGAACAAGCTGTACAAGAAGTGAGAACCACAGCTAGATTTTGCTGCCCTGTTCCCTGATCCATTTTTCTCCCCTGCTCATCTTAGGGGCCCATCATCAGTTACTGTACTCATAGCTGTTCTTACACATCACATGAGCAACAAGAGGTCAGGGATTTCCCTGGAATGACTTCCCAGGAGCTCAGAGCCCATGTGTGAAGAGGATGTGAGAGTCCACCATGGTTTCTCACTGACAATTGAGCTGCCAGGAGGTGGCACTTTGTTCCTGGCCCCAACATGCCCTTCCAGATGCTCCCCTCCATCAGAAAGCTGACCTGTTGAGACTATAGAATTGAGAGCTATATTCAGGAACCAAGCTCTGAGAGACTCAACTGGCCTAATTTTTTTGTGTTATAATTAGAAAGCAACAAAATACAGTTTCAGACTCTCTCTCTCCTCCAGCTTCTCACCAAATAATTAAGTCAGCTGGAAACAGAGCTTTTAGATCCTGTTTCACTCTCGGAGCACAGTGGATGACAATAGTGGAGATCTCTGTCAGCTTCCAACCTGCTGTGGTACTGACAGAATGAGAGAAGGAAATCCATCAGTGACACAACTGCCCCAATGCATAGCCATATACAGCTCATATGACACCAGCTGTCACCCACTAACTTGTCTTACTTTTAAGTATTTACTTTGTGAAGTGCATCACATCCAGCAGAACTAGACTTCAGTCTTGTGCTTTGCTGTGGGAGATTGAGTTCAACTGTCCTGGAACAGTTAGCACAGAATAATTTTTTCTCCCACTACACATAAGCAAATTTAGGACCCTTTTTCTCCTGATTACCTCTTTCTCCTGCTCTGTTGGTGTCCTTATCATAACCCAGTCTGTGTTTCCAGCCTATTCAACATGCCTTGAGAACATCTTTACTCCCATGAAAAAATGTCAAAACCTCTTTTTTTTTTTACAAAATTATAGAATAAGAGAATGGTTTGGGATTGAAGGGATCTTAAAGGTCATTTATTTCCTAATCCCCTGCCATGGACAGGGACACCTTCCAGTAAACCAGAAATATTTGTTGGTATTAACACACAGGCTTTATGAGATTCTCCAATGAAGGAAACATGCTAATGACAGATAATCTCAAGAAGATAATCTTTAGAGGTATTAATAGGCAACATAATTTGCTATCACAGTACCTCATGGCTGGTGTGTCTTTAGTCCTGGGCTTCTGATGAATTCTAAGACTGTATCCAGTACAATAAATAGATACACACACTTCTCTTTTTCTGATTAGCTGAAAATGTCTATTAGAATGTTTACTACTTCAAGGAGAAAGTGTGTTCCCACTTTGTCTATAGGGCTGATATAGAAGTGGTGGCCATAAATGTTTGAAGCTCTGTTGCTTATGCTTTCTGCTCACCTGTCTGATTCATGCCAGCTTGGAGCCCTTGATAAAGTAAAATCTTTCAGAAGATCAAATTTAATAAAGAAAAATACCTTGAGTAGCTCACAAAATCCATTATTTTGTGAAAGCATGTGTCCCATAAAGAGATTTGAATTTATACAGACATGAAGTTTTTTTACTAAGTGTGCCTGCCAAAAGTCCTCCTATGCATAGCAAGACAAACACAGAACCAATGTTTTTAATATTAATTTAATTCTTTTACTGAAGTGTAGGTTTTCTTCCCTCTAACAGGTGCATCTTTCCTTCTCAGCTTTGCCCTGCCATACTGTGTGCAAACAAACCTATGTATCACGTCTTCCAGCTCCCTTTTTGTAAAAGAAGTCTGCACACAGCATGAAGATGAGGATCTTTTAGCTTCATTTGTCATACTAACAACCTACCAGTTCCCAGGAATGCATCTTTTAATACTCATCTTAGTTCTCATCTTCAACAAAGGCAGTTTTATTGACACCATCAGCAAGATGCACTTTCAACCCCAAACGATTTTCCTCTACTCTAGCATTATTTATGGATTGTATCTTTTCTGTTTTTATTTACTCATACAACTAAGACATATGCCTTTAAGGAATACAAGCTTTCACTCGCATTTAACTTATTTACTCTTCAAATATCTGTTCCTCCTCTATTAAAGTTTGCAGAATGCTACCAGGCTGCCTTCTACATTATCATCTTTCTTAAAAGTTTTAAATATCTCATTTAGTTTTTGGTCGTTGAGTCAACTTGTGTTGCAGCTCTCTATCTCCCTAACAGGTCACCACCATAACATTGTGATATCAACACAAATGATGGTGTTTGAAACTTATGAAAATTAACAAAATCAATTACAGTTTATTCCATTTTCCCCTTGTCTTAGCTTATAGTCTATCAGCATTTGCTCCATGTGCTCATGTGCTCTTGTTTGTCTCTACATTTCCTGCAATTTTCCATTCCTCAGCAATATGGACTCATCCATGTTTATGCTACTACTGTCAATAATCTCCATATGCTTTCATCTAAACTGAACCACTTTTTTTTTTTTTTTTTCTCCTTGGAAAATTAGCTCAGTCTCTTGTAGCAGGTTCTAAATGTTTGTTTTGCTTAGGGTTTGTTTGTTTGTTGTGTTTCGTTTTTAGGTTTTGTTTGCTTTGCTTGGTTTTGTTTTTAATCAGTAATAATCCAATGTCTTATTAGACACCAGTCAAAAAACTGCAATACAGGATATGCAGCTTCATCTCTAACTGGTTTATTGAAGCTCATACTTCTTTTTAGAGCCTTTGAAAATACTTTGTTTACATAGAGTACAATGCATTCTTTTCACTTCTGAAACAGATTTTCATAGTTAATAATTGAGTCAGAATGATGCAAGCAAACCCAAATTTTTTAACTTGCTTTCCCTGTAGCCAGTGATCATTTGCAGACTAAAAATTCCATGGTTTTCTGTCAGTTTTGTTATTTCTAGAACTTTCAGTTCAAGCTCATGAAGCTATAGACGACTGTGAGGTTCAGTCAGGTTTCTCAGATGTTACTGAGTTTAGATATCAAAAGTGTTTTCACAACACTTCTGGGACTTTTTCCAATATTTTACTATCTGTAGTGACATGAGGCAACCAGGTGCCAATAATTGCCAGGTAGTGGGCTTGACCTCATGTTAAGCCCACCTGTGCCTAATTAGGGCAGGCCCCTACTGCTCATGCCCATGCTCATGCTCATGCGCTAATTAAGCACAGGTGGGCTTAACACGAGGTCAAGCCCACTACCTGGCAATTATTGGCACCTGGTTGCCTCATGTCACTACAATATCTCACTGTACAAATTTTTTTGTTATATCTAATCATAATTTTCCATGTTACATCTTGCTTCCACAGGCTCTGGTACTATTGCTGTATTTAATTATGTCCAAGAGGCCACAACACCTTTGCTAGCTTATGGTTATTTTTCAAATTTTATGACTTGTTAGCAATAGTCTATAGGTACCTCATGTGATCTACCTAGCAGTAACTCTCAGAAGTTTCAAAACAACACAGTATACGTCTGATCAACTCTTGCAATTACTTGGCAACAGTAATAAAACCAAATGTCAGTTACAGTCCACAAACTGGTCTGTGTTCTAACCAGAAGAGGCTTTCCCCCCCTGCATCTCACTTTGTCTTGGAAGAGCATTTAAGATCTACTTTGCTTTTCCTTTCAGTACTAAAATCCCACTCAACAATAAGAGTAGATGAAAATTCCCACAGCTCATAGTTGTCTGTATTTGAAAGACTTTAAGCACAATACGGAGCATACCTGATGAATTGCCTGACACCAACAATGTTAGATGGCATCTTATATTTTGGATTATGAGCTGATGATCTATGGCTGCAGTTTACCTCACTGATTATAATTTTCCTACTACCTTCTGCTTCCCCAGCTGTTGTGTTTACTCACAGGGTTGCTGCTTACCTTGGACTGTAAGACCTTTGGGGCATGAAGTACCTCCCAGCTAATGCTGTGTAATGTGGGACTGATCTATGTGACGATGCTTAATGTAGCAGAAGATAAATGATCATTGCATGTTAGTTTTCCTGACAATCTATATTTACTTATTACTGAAGATCATTATTAATGAAATCATGTTTTAAATTCACCTTGGATCCTGAAGAGAGTAAGACCCTGGTCTTACAGAGAGATTATGCAGGTATAACAGGTTGGAGTGGAATGGCCCAGGAGGCCGACACAGCTTCCAACAAGATTAAAGAAGAGAGAAGCCCAAGGAATTCAGAGAATCCCAAAGCAATTTTTTCTAATGCAGTGCAACACAGCATAACACAAAAGAATCTTGAGTATATTTATATATAAGCAAATTTCAAAAGCCAGGATTTCAAAACACTACAAGAATTTCTACAATACATCCTTGAGTACACTTTTCTAAATATTACGCTTACATTTCCATTTTACTTTCATCCTTGCAGCACTATGAATTTCTTTTCCTCTCTTCTTTTCTCTTTACCACACATACTTAAATTCTTTAAACTTTTCTGGGCATTATTTTGGACTGCTACTTCAGAAACTTTACATGTCATTTTTCTGAAAGTGCTCTTTTCTCCATCTAATTTAAAGCTTCATAGCTATTCTCATCTTTTGTAAGAATCCACAACACACAATAACGTGCTAAGCCTCAAAGCTTTTAAGACTTCTATTTAAATGCCCTTCTGGAGAGGGACTTGGTTACTGGAAGTTATGGAATTAAAAAGATGCACTTTGGCAGAGCAGCAAGGTTAGGTACAACAGGCTGAAGCTCTTAGCACTCTAAAACTGGTCTCCCTAATTAATGACCTAATATACCATCAGAATCTCCAGAGCATTTTTCCATTCCAATTTCAGACATAGTCAAAGTTCATTTTAGGTTTATCAAGCTGAAGCATGGCCTACTAGGATCAAATTCTGCATGCAAGGAAATTGCTTACTGAAGTTCTCATCAGCCCATGTTGCACATATCTACAGGGTCATCAGTAATATAAATAAATATTTTATGGAATATGCTCAGTGGTCACAAACTTTCAATTCCAGGGATATTATACTGTTTATGAAGATATTCACTGTAACATTAGAGAGACTTAACCTGGAAAAGGGATATACACTATGTGTAAGTCAACAGCTATCTGGTGGAAATTAGGCTTAAATTTGCTTAATAGTTTATTCCAGGAGTGCAGATTATATATTGTTGATACTTTTAATATATAATAGTAGCTATGACAATAGCTGATACTATCCACTGCTGCAGAAAAAAAAAAAAAAAAAAAAGGATTAAATTTCCAGTGTATTTAACCTTATATTGCTGTATCTTCTTAAATCAATTGTGGCACTCTTCTCAGTCATGTTAAAAAGGGACAGGGTTACCTGGTCTTATAATGGCAGACTTATAGTGATGTATTTTGTAATAGATAAATCTTATTGTTACAGAACATTATGAAAGAGTAAAAAAGCATTACATGAATTACTGGGGGTTTTTTGGTTAAAAGTGTAACACTGGTTTTAAATGAGTATCTGCCTCCCTAAACTCCATCTGGAGTTTCACTTGTATAAATATTCCTTTCTTCTCAAATTTGTGAACTAAATTATTCAATGACATTGCTTTGTGATGTTAAACAGCTGTTGTGTTTCACCCCTAAAAGCTCATTTCATTGATGGGTGAAGCAATTTTTTCATTTAAGTTTTATTTTAAAAATGCCTTAGGCACTTTGCATTTCATGCAACATATGCATAAAAGAAAACACTATATGTTTTATCACCTGTAATGAAAATATGGTCTTTGTAGATGACAGATATTAATCCCATGGATGTCACTGAAAAGGTTTTTAATATAACAGTGTTCCAGAAAAGATTAAACCAAAAATTACTATATGAGAACCCCAGAGTTATAAATACAGTTGTTTTTCTGAGAAAGCATCTGCTTTTATATATTGATGAGAAATTTCACAGGGGCATAATTTACCCACAGACACTCATGCATAAATCAAATTGATTTCAATAGGAATTGTGAGTGCATATTTAGTTGCTTTTACAGGAGCAGCAGCATTGCAAAGGCTTCTATAGAGATCCCACATCCAGATTTGCCTTTGACTTTAAAATCCCCATTTTACACTTGAATTGGCAATTTTAGCTTCCAGATCTGACAAAGTCATCCAGAGGGAAATAAAGTCTCCCATGTAGAGCTGGAGCCTGGCAGAGTGTTGTAGAAAGGGAATCAGCTTTCTCTGTTCCTATATTCTTCCCCATGCATCTGCTCCAGGCCACTTTCAGAGTCAGGATGCTGGGACAGAGGCACCTTCATTCTAACCTGGTACAAACATTTTTATTTTGGCATGCAATTAAGATTTTTTTTTTTTTTAATGAGTATATCGCTTTAAATTGTTATGGTAAAGATATAGAACTCTTCTTCCTTTTCAAAATTTTGCTTTGTCTCTCTCATTTTCTTGTTCTCTGGACTGTGAGCCACCATAATGTATAGGTACCTCCTTTCACAGGTTCTTTTTGTCATTACTAGACACTGCTAACTGCTGTGTTTCTACAATTCTTTCCCTAACTCTCCTTCTTCTGCACACAGACCACCCTCATTCCACACTGAAAAAGTATTCATTCTCAAATTAGAGACTGAGACTATAACTTTTCATCTCAGAACACTTCAGCTTGCTCTCTTCAAGCTTACAACTGAGGACACCAGAGTGAAGCAATCTACATGACAGTAGTCTTAATTACAGACACTGTGCAAAAAAGAGAAAATAGGCTGAAAACAAACTAAAACCTATCTCATATTTCACTTATCTCAATTTAAAGTCCTCCTAAAGCAATTTTGGCTCACTACAGGGATTAAAAAAAAAAAAAACCTAAAAGAAACTCTTCTCTGTTCTTGCTGTTTGATGGTCTCTTAGCTATGTATTTTCTTTGAACAAGATCAATTAAAACCACCTAGTCTGACTTTCTTTACACACTCCAGCAATGGATACTATCCCCAGACCCTCTTCTCTCCCAGTGCAGTTTTTAGGATGATGGCTGCTTTTAGCATATTCAGAATCTTTCAGAATTCAGAATCTGAAAGCTGAACACAGTGCTGGTGCAGTTAGGTAGCAACTGAGTATATCTTTGACTGCATTCTTGTCAGCAGAATCAAAGTAACCACTGTGGCCCCCATGTCCCTCCAATTGCATCTCAATTTCAGCACAGTGCAGAACACAATATTTGAGATGGAATATTGACAGCCTATGGACTGATGAGTTCCTTTTGCTCTACAAAGACAAAAGACCACTATAACAGCACTGGTTCTATGAATTCAACATACTAAACAATTGAAAATCATTTGGGAATTCTACTTCCCTCCACTTAATACCTCTTGATAATACAACTAGCATGATTTTTACCAGTTTAATTTTTGTCAGTGATCACTCCATCACTAAGCCAAGAACCGAGCCAAGACAATTCTCATCTGCCCAAAATACCCTACTGTAGCTAATCATCATATTTCAAAAAGAATATTTCAAATCCATTTATTAACTAGATTTAAATTTATTATTATGTGTTGTATTGCTCAATACAAATTTTACCTATACAGAAATGTACATTCACAAATTCAAACCGCTCAATTTCTGTATTTTTGGTAGTGGTCACTGGCTTCTCATCTACCTAAATATCATCTTAGGTAAAAGCATCACCTCTTTACTGTGGATGTCTAGATAGTTTGCATAACCTGTCCTTACAGGAACACTTTTTCTATCAGCCACTGAAGACTTGTATGTCAGCTAATTCCACCCATTCACCTTCTTAATATGAAGCAATTTTTGACTGATATTAACACTAGGTTACATTTTAAGCTGTACCATACTTTGTACATTCCTTTCTGGTAATGATGTTAGATGAGATCTGACAGTTGACAGAGCACTTGAGTTCAGCTCTTAATAATCTTAAGCACCAGTGCACTGCAACCTGTTAGCACCTGGAGTACTCTACCTTCATGACTTCCCTTCTAGTGGGAAGACATTCAGTGGCATCAGACATACAGGCACTTTATTGCCAAAAGTCAGACATCTTGCTACTGTCAACCCTGCTGTTTATTGGCCCTCATGGACTATTTTGATGGAATTAGAATAGAAAAGGTCTAGCCTGAAATATATTCATGGCCAGAGCGAATTACCGAGATTCATTATTATGGATCTTAGCTTCAAGGTTAGTGTCCCTTTACTAGAAAAGTGAAAAGAACCACAATTTTCTAATTTTATTTATATTTTTGGTTTCTCATAAGATATCAACACTATAAAGTCCTAGTGTTAGGTCTGGCTCTTCCTAAAAGAGTAAGTTCAGCAATGAGGAGGAAAAGACCAGCCTTATTTCTGTCTATATAAAACCTTCACTCAATTATAGCACCAGATGGTTTGGCCTCCCAGTGATCCACTAATCAGATACTTGATGTCTTCTGGTTAGGAAAAATAAGCTAGATGTGAAGCTTGTCTACTGTATTCTCCTATTCACTGTGAGCTGTTTTTTTTTTTCTCAAATTGTTTTTGCTTTAAGGAAGGAGATTAATCTGTGCTCTTTTTTTGAATTTTCTTCTGTATTCTGGCACTATTATAGTGGCAGCAACTATGTTTTAGCTTAAACTATATATTCCTGGACTCACAATATCCTTTTCTATTTGTTCCTAATTTTTACAGCAACATCACTGCAAGCCTGTTCCTAGCTGCCATCTGTAGCCCAGCACCACCAACGTGAGTAGGACCCCAAAATTATTCAAGATAGGAAATGGAAGTCCTTATTATATCAAAATGGAAAGAGAAGGAAATGAAATGGTTCATAGTTTTGCATCTAGACACCGTTATGTTACATTAAAGAAGTTTGACACAGTGAATACAATATACTGTCTAGCAGGTAAGTAAAAGGAATGGAAATCAGATTTGCTGTGTTCTCTGCTGTTTCCAATAGCACTGATGTTGAAGATATTGATGGGAACTTCGATAAGCCTCTCTGTGCCATGGTCTATCCATTTGTATAATAATGCTACCATTTATAAATATCTCTGAAAACCTCATATATGAGCCCCAGGACTGCAGCCTGGGGACTGCTATTAACAATGCATCTTAGAGACATCACTTTGGTCCCCAAGCAGCTCCAATCTGAATTCCCCTTCACATCCTAGTGAGTCTTTCTTTTCAACTTCTAATGACTCTGAAAGAGTCATGCATAATAAATACATGATTCACAGACAGCTACTCGGGCTGCTGTCTAACAAATCTCTAATTTGTTATCTAGTAAATATAGTAACACTTAAAATACAGAGGCTCAATCAATGAATGTCTCTTCCTCTCTCACATATCTGGAATACACAAAATGCAATATACTGCTGATATCTGTGGGCCAGACACTTCTGATTACAGAACATACACATGATCCATCATTTAAAGAAAAGATACGAACTGCAGTAAAATGCTGAAGCAAACAGCTGTTCAAATATATTAAAGTTCCTCTTCCAGCCTCCTCTCCTAAGATCTCCTCCTATGACTGCCCACAAAAGGGAAAAAAAGGAGTCAATTATCTGCAGAAAAACCTGGATCCATAACATATTTCAGTGTGTGATCATTTCTTTTGTTATAAAAGGATGAGGTAATCCTACACCCTGCTTCAGACTGGCAAGACAGTGCCATGCAGCATGTACAGGTAATGCAATTCTCTGTGACAGACATTATGAGTACAACTTAAAGTGGGAAGCTACAGAAGTTAATAACCCCAAGTGAAGATAATTGAAGACTATCCAGACTATGTATGGACTTTAGCAGAAATATGCTATATTACTGAAAGAGTTTTAGAAAAGCCAAAACAAGCTCTAGTGGCCCCTTTCAATCTCAACCCTTCTGTGATATTTAGCATCTTCCTTAAGTGTCCAGTGGCAGGCTGAGGCTCTCTGAGTCTACAGTAATTTTTTTTTATAAATAGGATACCAAAATCAAGAAATCTGAATGCTGCAAGTGCTGACTAACCCTACCAAGGAATTTTTTCAGTAGGAATTGCACTGTTCTCTGCCTGTGGCAAAGACACTGTACAATACTTGATAAAACATGTTGAAGTTAGAACCTGGAACCTTATATGCATAGAAGAGATGTTATTAGACCTGATAGCTTTATCTCACTATTTTGTTTCATTGAACTGAATCAATCATCTCCAGGGAGTGGGTTTCACACAGCTCAGGAATTTTTGGTTTCAGGAGTAGGTGTCAATATTTTGCAGGCTTTTAATCTGTATGGATCTGTTATCCTTTCCTACAGGTTTTTTTTGAGTTTGAGGAAAGAAAAATAAGAAAGCTTGTCAAAACTTTGTTCAGACTGGCTTCATGTCAAACCCATGTAGAATTCTGTATTCAGCTGATATTTTCATAAGATGACCTAGGTCTGATGAAATTAAAGAGATTTGTCAGCTTTCAGAAGTAGTGCAGATGAGATATCAGTTTGTAATTATATCTGAAACGTGGTAGTCAGTTGAGCTCACGTTTTGTTGAAAACATTATGCTCAGCATTGTGTCTGAAACAGTGTTTTGCCAAAGAATTCAGCAAATGATCTGTTTGAGATTAAAAAGCAAACCAAAATAAATTAAATTAAAAATCCAACACAAGTACCCAGCCTAATCAAGCCTTTCCCTCTCTTCTGTTTTTGTCATGACTCAAAATATTCAACAGCTCTCTGCATTCATACCAGTCACCTCTGCAGCTGTCAGTTCTTTACCATTGTGTTTCAAATCCCTGGAAAAGGGTAACTATGGGAATGAAAAGGGCAATTGAGAAGAATAATTAAAAGAAAAAGCAAACCAGGTATGTCTTTTCAGTGTTTGGTTTGCAGAGTATTGGGATAGAGGATGAATATAAATTGGTTAGACAACTAGGAAACACTTTAATCACCTTCTCTGAACATTCAGAGAGAAGAATTTGTTTTTTAATTTTTTTTTCCCCAAAGGGCATCCATCCTATTGGTAATGAAGCTAGTTTGTTTTAAAATCTAAGCGTGTGGGATTTTTTCTATTTTTGGTTACTTGTTTCAAGCTCTTCAGAAACCTCCGATGATTTTGGTATAAATAGTCATTAAATGATAAAAGCATAATTTCATAGAAATATTTCAGATACCAATGAAATACAGAGAGTGGATGGAAGCTTAAATGTTTCTGAAGTTCTGAAGAGAGACAAGAGATTTGAGGCAGTAAGGAGAAGGTTTGTGTTTATTGTATGCTACCAAAGAGCAAAGGGTTTTTTGCTTGACTGCAACACTTCTTCAAGGGCTGATGTAAGTGCCTTTGTGTTAAATCCAGGTCCACCTAAAACTGATGTAATCCAGAATTGCCACATTTGTAGACATGCATTAGTTATATTTAACAGGAAGTCAGGCTTAATGGGATTGTTGATTACATGGACACTAAGGATTTTTCCCAAGGCAGAACACAGCTATATACAATGAAGTGCTTTAATCCTGATGTTATGAGATTAGAAAGCTGTTAATGAAATCCCCATTTAAGAGTACTTTGTATGTGAATTCTGTGTGGTGGCAATCTCTATACTCCAGAGAAAACAAGATAGCATAGAGTTAAATACACACATATGTATTTACAATACAAGCACCCACACATTTATATGTAGGTATCAGTTTTCTGATAGACAAAAGGAAGCCAAACTAGAATGCAAATGTAACTTTTGGCACAGAGACCATGTCAACCCAAACAGACTAAAATTGGTTGATGATTTTCCAAGTACAAATTTACATATAAAAAGAACAAAGCAGTTCAATTCTACATTTGCTGACTGGAGACCAGTGTACCCCAGAGGGAAGAGAAATTCTTGAGTATGGCTGATGTCCAAATTATTATGATTAGGAGAAGCTAAATGAGATTTTACTTTGGCCGTGGAAAAAAAGTAACTTTTCATTTCAGCTTCTACATGATGAGTATAATGCAAGTTCTGTATCCAGTTGACTTAAAATAATGTTGACTTATTAACAAGATTTAAAGGGGAAAAAAAATACCATTTCTTATTGGAAAAGTTGTCTGAGGTTTCTTTAAATTCTGGTTTAGCTATTAAGTTTACACTGGGTAGCCACTGATAAAGAGAAGTCACATTTGACATCCCATGACACCATTCTTTGTTGCCACTAAAGAGCCATTTCTTCATCAATGGCTTTGTGATACAGCCCTGAATGCTGTATGTTTTGGTCAGGTTTATAGCAAGACATAGTGTTTTCAGTATTCACCCTTTTTTTCTTTTCCTGAAAAACAGTACAGAAAAAAAAAAAAACAACAAAATTTACTTCCCTGGCATAGACAAAAGCAAAATGAAGCATGAGATAAAGACTTGTAGTCCTTTAATTTTTTTCCAAATTATTTCATGTAGGTTTGTGCCATTCCTTCCTACCATACAAATGGGTCATGCAATTCTGACTTAGGAATGATTTTTTAAGGATCAGCCTGCTCACTTCAGCACACTTGAATCAAAAGGTGAAAATAACAAATGACTTGCAATGAGGACTGATCGTGGATATTCCATTTCATCCACACTGAACATTAATTGTAAATTCTTTCTTTGGTAGCAAGTGTTTGATCTCACATTGACCAAAGTCTATGAAAGATCTGCCAGTGACTTCAGAAGTTATTAAAACAACATATAATTGCAGCACATAGCAAGGAAAGAGTATACTTAAATACCAGCTTTTTTATTTACTTTGGGAAGCTAATTAGCCTTCTCACTCTCATGCTTGCAATGACAAAAAGCAAAGGATTTGAATCAATCTTACCCAGCTAAAAATTACATTTCTTCTATTCCTAATTACAGTTGCAAGAAGAAACAAACTACTTCCAGCTTCTGTCTCTGATTTACTATATTTTCTCACAAAAGTAGTTTAATGTGTTTTGCCTTGGTTTATTTGTTATTTAAGAAATGAGGTACTGTAAACTTACACACCTGAAGTCTAAGTGCCATGAAATCTTTCACTGAAAATTCTACTTAAATGTGAAACAGGAAAACAAGCCTCCTTGGAACTGTCCCAACAATATGTCAAAAGCAGAGGACAGCTGAGGAGAAGGGTGTTGTGTGTGTGAAGGAGAAATTACAGCTTTGGCTTTTTTCCTCCAGATTAGTCATGCACAACCACACATGCACAAGCACAGACTTGAGAGGGCATCACACAGGAAACAGAAGAATTGATGTTTCATATGAGTATCTCAGCAAAATCTAAGTAATACTGATTATCCAGTTCATAGGAATTTAAAAAGGTAATCAGAAAGTAATCCACAACATAATCAATAACCTCTTTGGTAGGCCCATTGGAGAGCATAGGTAAAAATCAAGCCAGAGGAAAACTGTTAGCAGTAAACCCCTGAATCCAGATTGGCTGATTCTGAGTTACTTAAACAGAGCTTTTAAATTACTTCCTTTTTTTCTTCAATATAAATTTCACTCAGAAGCATGGTACTTATAGAGACTTCTTCCTGACCTCAGTTTTATGAATAAAACAAATTATTTCACTGCAGACAGCAATTAGACAGAGAATCATTAGGAAAATACTGCTATAAGCTGTATGCTTACTGGAGGAATACTCAAAGAGTTTCTACAATGCTTTGCAGAATTTCTATTCCATCTTTTTTGAATACACATTACTCATTTTCTTCATCTGTCTATCAGAAAGATTCCCAAGCAGATACTGAGTGGATGCTTATTCTAGGCTGTCAGAGCTCAGCTCACAGGAAGTTCTCATCTGCTTGCTGAAGATGAGGTTGCTCAAGTGATGATGGGATTTCTGACACAGGGAAGTAGTGATCTGCTTTGTCAAAGCATCCCATAAATATCATGCTACAAGCAAGTGAGCTCTGCCTTAGTAAGAGAATTAAGAAGCAACCCTACACAAATTTCCCCTGATTCCAGACTTTAAGTGCAAGTATGTAATTTTGCCTGTAACACACAATAAAAATACATTGATTTATGCAAACTTTTACACTGAAACCCCAAAGCACTTTATGAGCTGTGCAACATGCAGGAGCAGTTTCACTTATGACTAAACACAGCAATCTCTGTAGTGGAGCTCTGCATCTCTTAATTAAGGTACATGTGTAGTCCAAATTTCTTTTTACAATACCCTTGTGTGCTATCTCCATATCTCAGACTGGGAACTAAGGCAGTGAGGTTGCCATTAATCTCCACAGGCTCAGGATTTCTCCCAGAGAGATTATGAAACTAGATTAAATCTATATAGAGAGCTCATGGCAACACAAATAGTAGTCCCAGGTCAAAATCCCATATTGAAAAGATTCCTCTTCCCTATCAGGACACAAAAAATGGTGCTGGTGAGTGATATGAAACTTCCAATATGTAACAACAATTTTATTTATTCTGCTGGGAGATAAAAGTGGCATTTGGCCTCTGAAATGTACATCTAGTACTAGGGAGGTAAAGCTTTTCAAGCATCATAATTGATAGATTTGTAATTAACAAGCTCTGCAGCAGGAAGAAAATCATTGCATGATGACTAGATTACAAACCCAGCCCTTTCATCCTGCTGCTTGTGATTTTGCAATGGCTCTGATTATGGCTTCTCTGCCATTTGCATATCTTCCTAAGCAGTTGAGGTGCATGCTGATTTTATGCTTTATCTCATTTTGATGTGTTGCAGGTGCTTGTCAACTACTATTGGAATTTCTATTACCGTCCCCTTTTATTTTATTAAAATATTTGTGAAGAATTATACAATTCAGAAGCATGACAAGATTCCACCTTAACCTCCTAAACAGAAAGTCTTACAGAAGGCACTGCATGCACTACACCACAGAGCAGTTTCAGTCTGATGGTTACAGGTAGATAGGTGGGAAAATTGTTTGACTGCAAGCAGCGTATGGGAGAAAATTTAAGAGCTGTTTTGCATCCATTTGCATTCGTCAGGCTATCTGTGCATGTGATTAATGTTGCTTCCCCTTCTCACTTGGTTGCTGGCTTTGCCTCATGATTAACACCAATCTAGTGCCTTGTCACCACTGAGGCATCAGTGGGACTTCAGGATGACAGATGCTCTCATGGCAAACACACTCAAGACTGACTCCAGATTTTTTTAAAGCCCAGTCTGCAAAGTTGGGAAGAGTTGACAGCTGTGGGAAGGTAGCACAGGGTACTATAAGTTACATGATCTTGTGTTTGAAGGTAAGCTTTTGGGTTCATGATTTAGGACTATTATTCAAATCATTATTTGTCAGGTTTCTTCTTTCTGGGACCTGGGTGTCTTCGCTGACACTGAATATAAGATCAGAATATTCAACCATTTGTTGTATGAAGCTTTATTAATTCAGGTGTTTGTATAAATTTAAGATATTTCCATGACAATACTTGTGGAAAATATCTAGCAGGTGTGTCAGAGGATTTTCAAGTAACTAAGTACAGGAAGCATGACATACTAATTTTTAATGGTCTTTTTAGCTTATATTCCATTCTATTTGTTATTTTAGGGGTCAGTTTTGTAATGATATAAAGACAGGCAAATCACACAGAAAAAATCAAAACAAAACAAAAACAAACCCTACAGAATTTAGATCTTCTATTACAGAGTAATGTATAAGCCAGTATTGATGTAGTGCAAAAGAATCTACATGAAAGACTGAAAAAAGCTTATGAAAACTGTGCTCAAGAATTTGACTGCCCAGGTTATATTGTGTTGATAAAAATGTTACTAGCACAATCTTCAGATTAGAAGGTTCAGGAAAGCACTCAAATGTTGTTTGGTTGGGGTTTTTTTCTACCCTTTTGACCAACAGCACAGAACAAAATGTGAATTATCAACCCTCAGCACTATGTTTTGTAGTTTTATTCAGCCCTAGAAGGGTCTTCAGAAGCAACAGGGCTGAAGTTTAAGAAGGAATGAAGATTAAAGTCACCTTTGGCCAGCTCAGACTTCAGTATGGTGGCTGGTACATCTGAGGATCACAGTGTTTAATTACACATTGGGGCATGTTATCATTATTTTTAAACTTTTTCACTAGCTTTTGAGGCTAGGAGAGGTTTGTATTTATTTTCAATATGTGATGGCTAACTGCAAAGGAGTTGGACATTTGATGGCCCTTATTTTTAATATTGATTCAGTTTAATTAGCCCAGGGAGGACAATTGCTCAATTGTTTTACAAAAACTGGCATTTTCTTTTTCTTTCTTCTTTTTTTTTTTTTTTTTTTTTTTTTTTTTTTTTTTTTTTTTTTTTTTTTCACAACCCTGTGAAAGATTTCTCTGGTGCATCAATAAGAAGTTATGTTAAAATCAGCTGTTCAAATCAGCAATTACTTTTAGGAAAATTAGTCTTGTATTATTTTCTTTCTCTTTATGTTATTTCCTGGCCATGATGAAAAGTTAATTTAGTTACCATTATGCCATTTTTAGAGACGGAATATTCATATTTCAAGTCTAAAACCAGCCTCGGAAAATTATAAATAATCTTTTATTATTAACATTTTTTTTAATTTCAGTAATTCTAGCAACTATATTAGAAATGTGACTTCATTATGAGAAATGGCTAAATTTGAGAGAACGGAATTATATATTTTTCCTTAAAAAACTCAATGTGATACAACAATAAACCCCTGGGTTTTTTATGCACTGAATTAATGACTGCACCTAGAAATAATACAGACAGTTGTGTAGAATATCCATCATCCAAACAAATTTACAAACATAGCTATCTTTATATGTGAGAATTATGATAAAAGAGAGGTCTTTTTGTGGGATAACTCATTTTTATGGAGGAAATGGCTCAGATACAAGTGACAATTTTTTTTTGAAAACAACAGAATAAGACTTTGTCCACCAGCTCAACAAGGATTTTTGGAAAGCCTGGTTTTATAATTTGCCAGGGCAAGCTACTCCCTCCACCACACACACTGCATAAGCAACAGTAAATGATTTGGAGAGGACTTTTATTTGCAAGAAGCAATGACAATACCAAGACCACTGAATTTTTAAAAACAAGAAGAAAATTGTGCTTTCTTTGCCCCAGCTCTAACGTGCTGACACACCAGTCACATTTTCAGATGAAAAAAGTACTCTTCACAAATATTGAACCTGCTTTTATATGCTCAGAGATACATTTTCAGCCACCCACTCCTAGCATTCCCCTTTGTTTGACTGAGGAATTTAATCCATACACATACAGTAAATTTGATGGACTCCTTATGCTGGATTCTCCCCCTAACAGTGGATTACATCAGCTAGCAAGATTCAGAGCATCAGTTTGTGGCCCTGCATCTCACTAGGAATAGTGATACCCACAGAGATGCTTTCACAGATTGTGCTACACATAATGCCTTGGAGCATTTCCTGCTTCCAGCTTCCGGCTGCCTGCCCTTCCTGCCTTTTCCTGCTTCCCTTCCTTCACCCGGCATCCTGGAAGGATCCCGTCCGTTTGCCTGCCTGTGCTCCTGATCCATGCCAGCCCTTATCTGTGTGTTCCTGCCTCCGGTTCCCGACTGCTGCCGACTCCAGGAGTCCAGCCTGGACTTTCCCAGAGCTGCCCTGCAGCCTCGGTGGTGACGTGAGAGCTATTGGGGGAAAGGGGGGAGGAATGTGGTATCCATTTTCTTGTATATTTGTATATATTTATTAATTTTTTCCTATTTATCATTACTGTTTCATTAAAGTTGTGTAGTTTAGTTTCCAACCCATAAGTCTCTCTCCCTTATTCTCTCTCCTTTCTTATAAGGGAGGAGAGAGAGATTAATAGAGAGCGTCTGTTACTCGGTTTAATCGCCGGGCCAGTGTTAAACCGTGACAGATTTATTGCTTTTATATGCTCAGAGATACATTTTCAGCCACCCACTCCTAGCATTCCCCTTTGTTTGACTGAGGAATTTAATCCATACACATACAGTAAATTTGATGGACTCCTTATGCTGGATTCTCCCCCTAACAGTGGATTACATCAGCTAGCAAGATTCAGAGCATCAGTTTGTGGCCCTGCATCTCACTAGGAATAGTGATACCCACAGAGATGCTTTCACAGATTGTGCTACACATAATGCCTTGGAGCATCCTTCCTCTCCATCCTCCTCATTTGACTGACCCCTACTCATAGCTTCCTTGCTCTTTTCCTTCTGAAATTTTCCATTCCATTTTTTTTTTTTTTCTGTGTTGATACTTTCATCTGTAGCTAATATTCCTTTGACAATGCTACTGTCTTTATATTTTGAGTCTAAAATGGGATGTATGAGGAGCTTCACTATCTTCAAGTGTGCATTCATAGACTGCCTCATTGTTGACAACCACAATACATCATTTCTACCATTCCTATTCTTCTCACTATTTGAATTTTGCAGAAAGCTCATCCTTATTAGTTACTCAAAATAGTTTCTGTTACTAACAAGGCTTAACTTAGAGATGTTGTCACTCATCTAAGTGCTTTGGGATCAACCTTCCAAGGCATTAAGACATCATATTACCATTGAATGCTGAACTTTGGATTCTGAGTTTGAACTTCTTGTGTTTTGTTGAATATCACAGAAATGAGACTTGCAAGAATATGGTTAATATTCAGAGGTGTGGGACCTCTGGTTTTGCATTCAGAAAAAGCCTGACCTCTCTCTCTCTCTCTTTTTTTTTTTTTTTTTCCTTAATTTTACATTTCCATCTACCACAAGGAATCTGAGATGTACTTAAAATGGAAATATTTTGTTCAGATAATCTGCCCAGGAAAATGTTTCCACAAGCATTTTTACAGACTTACTGTAAATAGTACAATCACACACTTTAATCATAAATAAGTGAGGAGAAGCAGAGGAGAGAGAGCTGAGGCATAAACAAGGATTTGAAACGTACTGGTGAATCTATAATACTGTAGAAGGCAAAATGGCTTTCCAGGTGACAGGAGAAACCAGATCTACTGGGGATGAAAAGGCTGGGTGAATGAGAGAGCAAAGAAGAGGGAAATGTGAGACATTTCTGTGCAGGTGCCACTTGCAGCTCTAGTGGTTTGTTTTATTTTGAATTTTTGGGAAGAAGTCTTTTTGATTACGTTATTGATGAGTTTGCATGTTACATCTGATAGCGATGTTTAAAAGAAATACATAAGACAGAAGACAGTAATTTTTTTTTTTTCATCAATTGCTTAGAGAAGGGAAGCTGGGTATTTCGTAGCAAAAGCAAAAAAATACTTTGCTTAAACTTAAATACCGTGAACGTGTTTTTTGTAATACAGAAAGAAAACAAGGATCATCAGACCACAGCAAGAGAAACAGGGACAAACAAGTATGTTCATAATTCTTTCACATTCAGAAGATCCTGAACTGTGGTCCTTGAGGAGCTGCTTCCTATTGTGGTCCTAGTGAGAGAGATGAGTAAAGAATTTCTGTAGTACAAGATGCAGAAAATTGATTGCTGTTCTAGGGTGAGACCTAAGGAAAACCTGAAGGCCTAATGATCATTGCCAAAAAGGTGGAGGTGATGCCTTGCTGAAGTTGGACACCAAGACCCATCTTGATTTGTCCAAGGCTACATCCTTGGTTCAGAGTCCAGGTGGAACGTGAGAGCCCATGTTTGTGTTACTGTGCTTTCTTAGACTCCAGAAGAGAATAGCCATATGGAAGGTGTCTGTGATCCCAGCCATGAATCCTGAGCCGTGCCCAGAAACATTTTAAAGGAACATCTAATTGTTGTATAAGGGGAAAGTTGAAGTTCCTTGTGCAGGAATATTTATCCTTTACAGTTTATTGGTAGACTTTACTATCATGATAAGCCCCGGTGCCAGGAAACTCTTGACCATTAGATGACTTTTGAAATCATGTACTGTGTTAGTTTCAAACCAGTCATCCACATGGATTTTTGTATTCTTATAGGATTTCCTGTGTCGTGTCTGAGCAAGGTATTATCTACTGTGATATCTGTCACTATGATCTCATACCAAGACACTGAAAATTACAGACTTCAATCCTGTGTGTGACACCAATGCTTTTCTAAGCTCTAACAAGTCTTAAACTCAGTTTCTCTCTATATGGAGTCATCACAGCAAAGCTCTCTAAAGATAAGGATCCTTTGCACGGGTTATGTACAAAACTCCTTTTTTTTAAGCTGAGTTGATGGCACAGTGTTTAAAACTCTGCTAAGTGAACCTGGTTACAGCAAGGATTGTTTTGACCCACCATTATCTTTTTGTCTAACTGTAAAATATGCCAAAAATGTGCCAAATTGAATCCTGGTGACTACTATATGTAATGACTTTGAGACTTCTTTCATATTTAAGCCTACATAAAAATGTGAGATCAAAAGAACAAAGTTTGGTATTTGAATGAATCTTTGAAAATGCTCCAGATAATATATCCTGAAAATTTCATGAAAGTATCTTATAGGTTTCTGGCCACAGATGGCTTATATAGACCATCACTTTTCCACAGATGACACACATTTCTGTATCTTTCTTGATTTACTCTTCTGTCCTTCAGTTTCCCATCTATCTGCCTGTCTCAGCTCTGTCATTTCTTGGGTCTTGGCTCTGTCATCTCTTGGCTACACCATAACTTTTTTCCTACTGAATCTTTAAAGCCTGAAGGCATAATACAGATAAAGAGTTATTGCTGTCCAATGTCTCTAGCTGTGTGACTGTCATTCTTAACTTTGTTTTCAGGGATGGTAATTCCAGGATTTGCCCTTGACTCTGAGGTTATTTTTGCCTCACACAGCTTTTCATCCTGTTTTCATGCATAGAGCTTTCTCTGGAGTTCTGCCAAAAGTTGTCTTTATCCCATCACCCTCCTGCAGTTGCCAAAACCTTTACTCATATGCCAATTGCAATTCAGTCCTTTATAATCTCTCTTAATGTCTTATAAGTTCATTTTACAGGCTGACTCCAAGATACCACCAGAGAAATCCTTTTCCAGCCCATGAGTGCCATCAGTACTATCCTTATGATCTTATAGCCACACTCTTGCTGTCATATAAGGATAAGACTGTCTGTGGACTGGAATGCAGGACCCAGACATAAGTGTGAAAAGGAGGAAATTAAAGGAATTCTTCTACCAAACATGAAACTAGTGGACTGTCAGACTTCTGTGATTGCTTCATAACTATAGGTTTCTATCTTATCCACAAGACAGCTGACTTGGAGATCACCAGATCTTAACAATTTTAAGCCCCTACATCCTTTTAAAAGCAATTTTCATCTTACATGTATATAAGAGAGTTTAAAAACACAATAAAAGTCTTCCACAAATTAAAAATATAAGTTAGAAGAAGCGGTGCCTGATGGCTGAAACCATCCCAGTGTATGAGACTTCCTGCCACCTGGTGGAAAGGTTTTTAAATGTCACTTTTCTCTTGGTTTAGTTCATTCAAGTGAGGATTTCTGGGAAAATTCCCATTTTTTTTAAAGTATGGTGAAGCCCAGAAATCCTAGATATACCAGACTAACTAACACAGTTGCCTTCCAGGTCATAGTACTGGGACCCCAGAACACTGCAGGCTTCATAATCTGCCTGAAGTCCAGTGACTCCTGAAGCATGGATTAGTTTAAAGCTGGCTTGACTCTGTTTCCACGAGTCAGCTGATGCATTTTATACTTACTATAAGATCTGTCATGTGTTAATTTAAAGCAGATTGTCCTGTGGCTGTTTAAATTGTGGCAACAGTGGGTGTTAATGTCCTTATTGATTTTAGCACTGTTGTTCACCCTGCTTGTGCTCAGTTCTGTAAAATGGTCAGGATGGTAATGTGAGTGAAGGTCCTTTCAGTGTACATTGTATATTCTCCTCTCTGCTTTCTCCACAGTGAATACCATGGCCAACAATTACCTCTATGTAAAGATGCTACAAAAAGATGAAGGTTTGAGAATGAAGGACACACTCCATTTTGAAAAGTTGACTTCAGGCCTTCAGGCAGATGAGGGGCTTAGAGACTTCAGGCTTTAGTTACTATGTTCCATTATGGCTAAAAAAAGGTTTTATATGATCATGAGCCATATAGATATGAGAGAGATATAGCCTGAGGCAAGGGCATTTTTAGTTTCTGGATTGTGGTAAGGACATTTTTAGTAATGTGCTAAATATACAAATTCTGCATTTAATCCAGTGACTCCTGGAGGTAAAACACAGAAGATATTCTGAGAGAAAACACCAGAATTCAAGACTGACTTTTCCCAGGCAAGTATTTCCTCTATTTGGAATGCAAAGCTAAGCTTCACCTTGTATTCCCTTATTTGACCTATTGCATACTTGATTGTACTGTTAAACAGACTACACAGCAGAGACAGAAGATATTCCTCTTCTCAGCTCAGTCACAAAATCGGATCTATCTCTAACCTGAAATTAATGCTCTCTTTTTGACTCTAAGGAACTCAGCTTTATTTTGGAGAGGCACCAGCTAGGTAGGCCATGGCGAAAAAGATGAGAAACACCTCCTGTTCTAGTCTCACCCTATTACTGCTACCAACACCAATGACAGAGACAGTAACTACTAATGCTACAAAAAGTTTCTTGTTCATCTATCTAAATAAATAAAAACTTGGTGCTGTTGATTGGGAGTAGTTTAAGAAGGCTGATAAACTGTCTACACTTCAGATATCTAAACAAATCTGTGGAACTAGGACTCCTTACAGAGTAACTTTAGGTAGCTACTAAACTTTACTGAATTTCAGAATTTTGAGTCAGTAGACATAAGCAGATCATCTTGCTGGACCCTATAGCCAATTTTCATAGGATAGTGTAATCATAGAATGGCTTAGGTTGGAAGAGACCTTAGACATATCTACTCCAAACTCCCTGCCATAGTTAGGAACACCTCTAAACCAGACGAGGTTGCTCAAAACCTCATTCAAGTTGGCCTTGAACACCTCCAGGGAGGGGGCATCCATAACTTCTCTGGGCAATCTATTCCAGAGTCTTGATGAAGAACTTACGGAAGTCTCTTACTGAAGAACTTCCTAAGACCTAGTCTAAAAATTTGTAGGCATTAAAACCATCAATATACCTAGGGATCTTCAAAAGAGGTTTCCACTAAGACTTGTGAATCCAAATGAAAATTTTCACCTAAATCCCATGGAAGATCTGAGTTGAAAGCAGTGGAAATGCTGTGCTGAAGAACAGAGTTATATCCTAGCTTCAGTTTCAGGCCAGAGACATAACAAGATATTTCCTTTCCCAGATACTTTCTGAGGTGAAGATATCCAAAGTCTGTCACAACACTGCAACCCATAAGTTGAAAGTGAGGCTTTTTTTATGTTGCACCCACTCAAATGTCAATCAGGAAGCCTCCTGTGAAACAGCTCGACCATCCTACACTGAAGTGTCATGCAGCAATAACTTGTTATAAAGTGTTGTTCATTTTTTCAGCAATTTTCCTTGACTGTGAACAAACAAAAAAACCCTTTAACTTCCTGCTTTGTTGCATCTGTACTAAACTGAAAAAGTATCCTCTTCAGACAGTGAATTTTGAAATATTTGTGAGATTATTCATGCTACAAAGTGAAATTCTCCAGCATTGAATGTTCCTCAGCTGAGATATATGTCATCTATGTTTCCCTTGTATTTTAATTTTCTGGGGGTAAATATAACTATATTTGGGAGGGAAAAAAATAATCCATAGTTACCTACAGTGTTACCTAGATCTGAATCATCACATTATAACTAACTAATTATACCTAGTTATATATATATCTATATATATAACCATATATAGTGTATATATATATATAAAACTATATATACTATAACTAACTAACTAGTTATAACTAATTATAACTAACATTATAAATACCTATCAGTATTTATCAGCACAAAGGGATAAATGTCTATATAAATAATTAGTCTAACCATGAAAAGTAAAATCTCTTTCCCAATTTCAGATGGGTTCACTTAATCTGAACTATCCCTGCAACTTAAATTTTAACTTTTATTAATATTTAGGATTCTTATGAGAAGACAAAAACGGAAAGGAAAGCAGGAACTGTCAAATAAATTTATCTTGATACAAGTTCCATGAAGCTTTTTTATTGGTGAACCTGACCCTCTATTTCTTTGCCTCCTTACTTAATCTTACTTAAAAGATGGCTTTAAGTATTCCTCTTACTTAGAAGGTACTTCACATGTGTCTGTTATGTGCTACATTTAAATTTTTATTTTTGTTCCAATAGACTGAAAATTTTCAGGGAAAGGAAAATAGGAAACTACACACCTGAATATATTTTTGAATGGCAGAATGTGTAGATCCCAAACTGCAAGAAATTCAAATTAGGTTCAACTGGACCTCTCAGTTACTGACAACAGGGAAGTGCCCTGCTTCCTTGGGCTTTCTCAAAATAAGATTATTCAAAGCTGGGATATTTTAATGTTACTTTTTCATGGTGAATTCATGTTGAGGAAAGTGACTGAAAGCACAGCATGGGCATTTCTCTGTCATGGACACAAACAGAGGTTTTGGGAGTGCAAGTTTTCATCTTTATTATTTCTTGTTGGACAGTTTCCCCATAGAAACAGCTGTGTGTACAATCAGTGAAAAACCAAAAGCTTCCTGTAGACATAGACAGATTTTTCCCTTGTTTTTATCATGCTTTTGCAGGTACAAATTTACAGAAAGATTTTCACAGCAGTGTACCTTCAATATACAAATGGAAAACTCTTCAGAAAATGAAATGAGGGTGATGCCTCGTACAAATGTAAGTTTTCAGAGGAATGTATTAGTTTCCATTGACTTTGCAGAGTAGTTAACCTCTGCAGGAACTCTGGGTTGCTGCATCATTTGCATAAGAGTTACCTAAAGTTCACCTGAACCTCTGAATCTTTACATGATAAAGAAAAAGGAGGAAAAGAAGATAGAGGCAGGAACAGAGAATGTGTCTTGAAACCATATTAAATAGGAAAGAGCAGTAAATAAATGCTTAAATTGCTTGGCGGGTGGCTGCTCTACTTATCCAGGAAGCCAAGAGCTGTGGAATCAGATTGGTAATGAAGCTTTACCTAAGCTGCTCAGCTGAAGTGAAAGGAAAGTTCAGTGTGACTTAAATCTTTGTGTATGGGATGACAAAAGTCAAGAAGCAAAAGATCACAGAAGAAACAAGATTAATAACAACAAAACAGACACAGGGATTTAGGCATTTAAATCAACAGGACCACCTGCACATTAAAAAATTAAGTGAAGCAAGAGAGCTCTGGGGGAAATCTGCAGATGTTGACCTCCTAAACAAGGAGAAAAGAGAAGGGATGAAGAACAGACAAAATGAAAACAGAGGAGAATGAAGAACTGAAGACAAGATCCATGTTAATTTTACTAGTACTACTTTGGCCTTCCATTTTCATCTCAAGAACCTATTAAGCAGAAGGCTCAAGGAATGTCACCTCCTTGTCCCCAGCACAGTACAACATCTCCTGCATGCAGCATCTCCTCACTCCAGGCAACCTCTACCACCATGGCACCTGGCACCATGGCTTCTGGAATAACTGTGAATGATGAAGACATGGAAGTAAGGAAATCTTCAACCCTAGACAAGATTAAAGAAGAAAGAAAGCCATTCTCTTCTGCTTATGTGATGAAAAAAGGTAATAACTGTAGAGGAGTCAAAGCAGAAATTTGTTGGTGACATTGGACATATTGTGGAGGACCCTATGCACACTTTGTGAAGCTTCCACCTTTGAACAATTACAGATACACTTTGTATGATGCCACATATGAGACAAAGGAATCTAAGAAATAAGACCTGGTATTTATATTCTGAGCTGCTGAAAGTGCACCTTTAAAAAGCAAGATGATATAAGGATGCAATTAAAAAGAAATTTACAGGTATTAAACATGAGTGGCAAGTAAATGGAATGGATGATATTAAGGACCATTCATCATTTGGAGGGAAATTGGGAGACAATGTGGAAGTTTCACTTGAAGGAAAACCCTTAGAAAAAGACAGACGAGTGCCATCTGGATTTAAGGAGCTTTCATTTCTGCAGCTCATTCAATTGGAATAACATTAATCTTCCCACCCCCTTCCATCCTCAAAAAATAAGTCTCTTCCATAACACCCCTCAAGGAGATGCTATTGCTAAGCAGTCTAGCAATGATTGACATTAGACTGTTCAATCCTGGGAGTTTTTTGCAGGATCCAAGGGATGCTTTCAAGTCATATACTTAGCCAAAACTGACACAGACATTCCTTGCAACATGTAGAATCAGTGTGACAGGTAATGTGGATAGTCTAGCAGGTAGCAAAGAGGAAGCAAACCGAATACCTTGAAAATATAGTCCACTGGTCAGATGGTAGACTCTGTACAGTATTAGGGTTGCACTTGGCTACAGTTCCATGAGTGTCTTGTACATTCATACACCTCACCTGCCTCATCAAGTCTATTTCTGTGACATGGAAGAACACAACACTATGCATTTAAAGCACTGTTTTCTAATATATTTGACCCCTTCCCTCAAATGGACAACAATTAAATTGTCATCTGTATCATCAAACCACTGTAGTAGCTGTGTCCATTCCTATCACATGCATATCTTTATAACTGAAATAGCTGTTACAGTGCTTTTGTTTTCCATTGAATATACACTACTGAAGAGAAGCAGAAGTTTTCATTTACCATGCAAGTCTTGAAACAATGAAGTTTTTGTAAAACACCAGTCATGGTGGCAATTTCTGTATTTAAAAAGTCTTAAATGGAACATTGTTATTTGAGGGAGAAAAAAAAAAAAAAAGCATCGCACTTCAAAAAAGCTTGTGGATTATTATCTAAAGAAAAACCAACCAAATACTTTTTACAGTGACAGAACAAGGAGCCGATGGTCACAAACAAGAAATTCAACCTAAACGTAATGAAAAACTTATTTACTGTAAGGGTAATAGAACACTGGAACAGGCTGCCCAGAGAGGTGGTGGAGTCTCCATCTCTGGATACATCCAAAATCTGCCTGTATGCCATCCTCTGAAACCTGCTCTAGGTGAACAGGGGGGTTGGACTAGATGATCTCCAGAGGTGTCTTCCAACCCCTAACATTCTGTGATTTTGTGTGATTATGTGAAAGTGTTTTTGATTTCTATGAAATTATACACTTGATAAAATCTGGTGTTCTGGAAGAAACATATTAGCTTAAAAGTAAATTTTGTAGTCTACTTTCCTTTTCCTGCTCTCTACAGGATCTTGGATGAGAACAACATTAATTGCTGTGTCATCTACCAAATACATAAACAGATCTCGGTCTGGGGCCACAAAATGCAGCTTGGTATAATTTTGACAAAGTCCAACAACTGGTTTACCTCTTGCCTGATTCTCTTCAAGAAAGACCTCTGCCAGTGTGCAGTGTTACTGCCAGACTCCTGGTGTCCACCACCAGTCAAACACGCCTGAAACAGGGAGAATGTTTTTTTCAGTTCAATGAAACAATAGGGAGATGTAGAAACAGGCTTGAATTTTCATCTGACTCCATTTATAAGCTTTATTTCCACAAATAAAATTTCTATGAAGTGGGAAATCTTTGGATATGTGTGTATACTGGAAAATACATCACCTGCCTTTCAGTGATGAGTAACAGATTCTTTCAAATCTTGGTCTTATGGAAGTCCAAATTTGTGTCTTTGGCTGATGTGACTGATGTGTTCTTGCATGCTGTGTACTGAACTGGGCACCTGTTAGAGTCAGTGGGATGATGTCCTCTGACCTTGAGTAGATTGACTTAAACCTTCTTTGTTTATATACTCATAGACATATAGATAAGAGGGAAAGAAAATTTATTTGTGTTACATAAAAACAGCAAAGTAGGTCTTGCCTTAACACTCTCAAACACAGTATTTACTTGAGAAAAACAGTATTATTCTTAAGACCTGAGTATTTTCAATAAGTATGCTTTCCTGTAACTACTAAGCACAAAGACCAATAACTGTGTACAACCTGTAATACTGATGTTTCTGAGATTGTGCTGCTCCTTCCTTGGTCTTACACAATCTGAAGTTGTGAAATGCAGTCAAATTACAGTTGTAGCAAATCAATTCTATTTTGTATTATTCCCAGACACTAAACAACATTAAATCCAAGCAATGAGGAATTACATCCTACTTCCTTATGAAAATTCTAACAGCTTAAAGCCCAGGAGTAACCTCAACAAATCCCAGCCATGTTTCCCAGTGATAAATTGAGCTTCACCTTCTGTCAGGAAGATTTTCCTTTTTTGGGACATAAATACTTGGATGAAACATATTTACATTGCATTGCATAGGGTCTAACTCAGCAAGGTAACAGCAGAGAAGGTTACAAGAAGCTATTGCAGTATGAGTGTTAATGCATTTATATTTCTTAAGGGCACCACATGGTTGTCTTCATCCCTAGGTATTTTTTACTAATCAAAAATGCCTAGTGTCATAGGCTACCATCTTGCTCTTACTCTTCTTCCATCCCTCATATCACTTGGACCTGTGAAAGTGATCCAGGGTGACTGAAACACAAGAATCCTTCTCCTCACAACCATTCATCATGTTTATTTAACTTAAGAGATTCCTGGTCTACTACAAGACTACGATCTTTATCTTGTGGAGATTTATTCTCTCTGTGAGTTCCTTACAAAGAAGTATCAAATTAAGTTATGTCCATTGAGTAACCTTTGCGAACTGTTTTATTAGCTTCTTCCAAGGAATCTAAGGAGGTCAGAGGTGAGCTATTTTTCTTTTAAGAGCTTATGACCCTAATCTGCAGGTACTGTACTACCCTTCTCATGCACTAACTCCTATATGATGATTTTCAGACATTGTTCCATGAACAATGGAAGTAATGAAGCTTGTATTTCTATAAATGTGCACCCAGAAACTCTCAATATGCCAACCCTTCAGCTGCATTACCCATCATTTCAGAGCAGTATCGCAAGATATAGTGTTTTAGTTCCCTTCAGAATTCTCAGTATTTTCTCACTGTGATCAAAGCTCCCTTCCCCTTCCATGGCTGATGGAGGAGGAAGCAGGTGCTGTGGATAGGTTGTGTTTGTGGCTTGGTCTTCACATTGGAAACATGCCAGACACTCATTGAAGTCATCCCAGAGCCTTCCTTTGGTAAGGAACTTTTTAAAAGTTTTCTTTGTATAGCCAGTCACTGTTTTTCACTAAAGCTTAGAACCTGGAGTCTGTTTCCCTGTCTGTGAGGATTCTGTTTAGACTGATCACTATGTTTGGAAGTAGCCTGGGGACATGGGGGTTGGTGGGAGATACAAGTGGGGGAACACAATAAAAAGTATTCCTCTAAATAACCACACTGAAATGCTCTTAAACTGCATCTGCCCAGAAAATAAAATCATCGACTAAATTATCTCTATTTTGGCTTTATTGTTTGGTTGTGTTCTTTATTCCTATACAAACCATTTAAACTTCTACTTAAATGTAGGAGTAAATTCCATTACGCTAGATAGAAAAATCTTTGTGTCATCCTTCTCTTGCTTTCTCTGTCATATCTCTGACCTTGAAACTGTAAACTTATCATGGGAGGCAAGAAGGCACCATTTCTGATTTTCTGCAATACTGGACAAAGTATTACTTATGCTGAACACTGAATCATCCCTTCAAATATTAGGCAGCATTGCTTCTAAATGATATCAAAATTCCTGCAAAAGATGTCTCAGTCATTGTGTTATTGCTGCCTCAGGAGATTGTGCAGCCTTTTCAGGGTGAAAATGGTTTCACAGGAAAGAAATACCAAGACCAAACATTTGAGATCAAACCAGATTTCTCCAGGATCATTTATCCAAGAGCAAAAGTTGTTAGATTTCACACCATTTTGATAAGCTGCCTAGCATGTGATAGCTGACAAACTAAGGGCTTCACTCATTGTCCACCAAATTGCAAGCATAATAATATGGTCTCTCTACAATGTAAACTGTGCTCCTTTTCCTGACTTTGTTGGTAAAGGGAAGTATAAAGGTGTAAAGGAAAAGAGGCTCTTGCTTCTCTCTTGATAACCTAAGTAAGGATTTTGGCGAAAGAAAATCTTGCTCCCAGTACACTCCTCAAATCCTAGTGATGAAAGCTTGTTTCAGTTCCTAAGCCTACATTCTGCTTATGTGGCTTTACTATTTCTGCAAGCAGATACACAGAAAACTGGTCCAGTCCAGTGGTACTTGTGAACCAGAACACAATTTTTGTATTCTGGAATTTTCAAGAAAAAAGTAGTAAGTGCCATTAGTAGGAATAATACTTAGCAAATGCCCCATACATTGAAAAACCTATGGGAACATCATGACTGCATCCCCATAGTAACTCTGATGACTTTAATATACTTCTACTGGATTTAGCTCATCAAGAGAAATGCTAGACATGTCTCACTCTTTAAATATATTCATTTCCCTTTGAAATTGATTTAATGAGGAGGCTGATTTGGCCTATACAATCAACAGAATCAGAGTTTAAAAATGCATATTATATTACCTTATATATATGTATATATCTGCATACACAAGCACATACACAGCTATATTCGTGTATAAATGTATATATAGCCAGACTGGTTCCACTCTTTTGACTCTTCTGATCATCTTTCTACAGAAGACAGTTATGACAACACAACAAAAACCCTCATATCCTAAAAAAAAGTATAGGTTATGGTATCCCTATTAATGGTTTATAGGACCTGTGGCCCTGAATGTTAGCAGGGATTTTTGTAGAAAAAAAGGAAACTGCAGTCTCATCTAGGAAGTTAGTTGAGAAATGAAGGAGTAGCTATAGTCTGCTTATCAGAAATTATATTATTCACTGTCAAAAAACAACTGAAATACTTCTCTATTTATTTCACCCATTGGTACATCACATTCTGTATTTGAAATAAAAAAAGGTTAGGATTGAATGCAATGTGTCTGCAGAGTATTTAGAAACTGCCTGTATTTTAGGGAAAGTTGTAGTTTTCTTTACTTCCTCCCTTTTGAATATTACTTCCTAAAACTGAATATTTTAAATTTCTTTCCAGAAGAATAAGACATTTTTGGCAACTGTAGATTTTGAAGCAAAGCAAGTTAAATACTATAATTTCCAGGTAGTAAGAGGGGGACAGGAGTTCAGGAAGGCTTCGTTTGAGTCAATGTGTACAAATTAAGTCAGGACACTATTGCTGAGAGGCATTAGCTGGATACTATGGGATGTATGCAATTTTTATGTAGAATAAGTGCAAAATGCAATTTTTCATACTGTTACCAAAAAAATCACCTTTGTAAGCAATTCATTATCTCTATTCTCACATTTTGCATAAGTGATCCTTTGCTTGCAGCACTAGTTTACATGTGCTAACCTAAAAAATTAATCTAAAACCCAAGATCTATAGTCACCAAATGACTGCTTTCTATTGCTCTTCTATTCAATGTTTTTAGGCACATCAACATGCCTGGAAATGTAGAGAGGAAAATGATAACTGCCTGCAGCTATTTGAAAGGTTTTAGTTTTAAAAAAAAGGGTAAGAATTAATTTAGTGTGATAATGGGTATGTCTATGAGTTATGGGATAACACCGAGAAATGGAAACTGATGGCTGAGTTTTGAGAGGAGAAGGGGGGAAAGAAGAGACAAAAAGAGAGTGAGACTTATTAATTTGTAGAGTAATCTCAAAAGCAGAATAATATAAGCCCCATTTCTTGACATTTAAAAGTAGACTGAACAAAAGGTGAATAAATGTACATCAGGGAACAATGCTGCATTATCAAAGAGATTAACAAAGTGATCTAATAGAACCTTGCTGTCTGAGTGACTGTCCACTGATATGTGCCAATAAGCTCTTTTATAGAGTCCTCTTTCAGTGCAAATATAGAACAGTTAAAGCTTTTCTTAGCTCTGACCAGAGGTATGGACATGTTATTTTAATGAAAAATGCTCTAATCTTACCCGTTCCCTTCTTCCCTCCCTTTTCTCTACTACATCAGTATCTGTCGTGTGATGGGCATCACAACACATCAGTGGTAGAAAAAGGAGCCCAGAACCCTGGGGAATCAACACTATCAATTATCCTCCACTAGCTCTCAAAATCCAATAGCTCAGGACTATAATAGCCCCTGAAGATGGTAAAGCAGTGTTGATGACTGTAGTACTAAAGTTTTTCTAAATGTTTTTATCTGACAATTATTTCAGCTTATTGAATGATCTATTCATGCTATATGCCTTAGATCAGCTGGCAGGACATCTTACAAAGCAGATACCAAATTCTTCAGTGAATTGTTAAAAATGACGTTAAAGTATTTGATCTATTTTCCTCAAAAGCATAAGAAATGGGAATGGATTATGAAATTATTTTATTTTTCTGCTCCATCAGGCTGCCCTACAATTAATTTCACAAACCCGCAAACTTCTTAAATAGAATAATTTGCAGAATTGTGAAATGATAGATTGGGATGGAAGGGACCTTTAAGGGTTTTCTAGTCCAATCCTACTGCAATGAGCAAGGACATCTTCAAGTGAATCAGGTTGCTCAGAGCCCCATTCAACCTGACCTTGAATGTTTCCAGAGATGGGGCATTTACAACTTCTAAGGGCAACCTGGGCCAGTGCCTTGCCACACTCACTGTAAAAATTTCTTCCTTAAATTTAATCTAACCCTACCCTCTTTTAGCTTAAACCATTTTCTACCGCTACATCAACTCCTGAAAAAGTTGTCCCCTTTCTTTCTTATAAACCCCCATTCCTAGTGCAAAGGGGACTCCAGCCCTCTGATCATCTTCACGACCCTCCTCTTGGAGGGGTCCTCTTGGATCATGATCACTTCTTAACAGGTTGATATGGAGCAATAGCTGAGGTCACTGGTTTCCATTTCCAGGATAAGGAGGTCAGGGGTAGCCTACATCAGTTTATGAAAGAGAAACCCTCCTTAACGAGCCTGATAGTTCTTAATGAGTTTTTCATGATTGTCTCAGTGGATGAGAAGAGAGCAATGGATGTTGTTTCTCTTGACTTAGTACAGGTTTTTGACATTATATCCCATAAAAGACTCATGGAAAACCTAATGAAGCATAGGCTAGATAAGTGGACACTGAAATGGATCAAAAATTAGCTTCACGGCCAGGCTCATATGGTTACAATAAGGTGCACAAACTCTAGCTGGAGGCCAGTTACTAGTCGTGTATCCCAGAGATAGATACTAGCACCAACACTGTTCCACATCTTCAATAATGACTTGAATCAGACATAGTGCATCTCTTGCAAGATTCTCTGTGATACTAAACTAGGAAGAGTAGCTGATACACCTGAAGTTTCTCCTGCCATCTGGAGAGACCAGGAGAAACGGACGGACAGAAACCTCATGAAATTCAACAGAAAGAAATATCCAATCAAGTCCTTGAAAATTACTAACCCTAAACAGCAGAACAGGCTGGGATAAACCCTATGGAAACCAGGTCTTCAGAAAAGGACCTGGGTATCATAGTGGATACCAAGCTGAACATGAGCTAGCAATGTGTCCTTCCAGATTCCTGGGCCACAGGAGAAGGGTCACCAGCAGGCTGAATGAGGTGATCCTTCCTCCTTCCAGAGGCTTCCAGTGCTCAGCACTGGTGAAGACACATCTTGAGTGCCCATACAGGTCTGGATCCCCCAGTACAAGATAGATATGGACATACTGGAGAGAGCCCAGCAAAAAGCAATAAAGGTAATTAGGGTATTGGACAATTTTACTTAAAAGAAGAGGCTGAAAGAGCTAGGATTGCTCAGCCTGGAGCAGAGTCAGCTTAGGAGAATCTTTTATTACTTTATTACCTTATACCCTATAAGTAAGGAAGGGAATAAAGAAGTAAAAGAAGTAAAGGCTTTTCTCATTAGCTTCCAATGACATGAGGAGAGGCAAAAACTGAAAGACACACAGTTCCATGTAAACACAAGAAAAAAAAAATTTTTTTATGTCTAAACACTGGATCAGGTTTCATAGAGAAGTTCTGGAGTGTCCATCCTTGGAACTATTCAAATCTGGACTGGGCACAGCCCCTGAGCAATCTGCTCCTGTAGTCCACACTTTGAGCAGAATCACAGAATAGTTCTGGTAGGAAAAGACCTTTAATATCATCAAATCCAACCATCATGCTAACTCTTTGGAGTCCAGTGCTAAGTCATTGTCCCAGGCACCACATTTACATGCCTTTTAGACACCTCCAGGGATGATGATTTGACCACTTCCTTAGGTAACATGTTCCAGTGTTTAAAAACCCTTTCAAGTGAAGAAATTTCTTCTAATATTCAATCTAAACTTACCCTGGTGCAACTTGGGGCCATCCTGGTGCAACTTGAGGCCATTTCCTCTTGTCCTATCACTTTTTATTAGGAAGAAGAGAATGACCTCCACTTCACTACAACCTCCCCTCAGGTAGCTGTGGAGAGTGATAAATTCTCCCCTCATTTTCTCCCGGCAAAATGCCCCCAGTTCCCTAAGATGCTCATCAGACTTATGCTCCACATCTTTCCCCAGCTTCTGTGCCTTTCTCTGGACTTCCTCCAGCACCCCCATGTCTTTCTTGTACTGGGAGGCCCAAAACTGAACACAGTATTTGAGGTGTGGCCTCACCAGCACAGGGGGCGATGTTGGACTATACTATCTCTAGAGGTTCTTTCCAATTTCAGAATTCTATGATCCATGGTTTTGTGGTTCAGACAATTAATATTTGAATTGCTGAGAAAGGAAGCTTCTTGGCAGAGAGTTATTCACGAGGGGAATTGGGAAGTTCTCTCATTTCATTCTGTAGCTCTAACTTACTAGATATAACACTTTTATAGAGTGTTGTGTTTTTGAGAAACTGTTTGTGGAGGTTTGAAATTTGTACCAGCTTGATATGTAAAATATGTTTTTTCAGTACTCTCAAAGTCATGGTTGAATTCAATAGTCTAGACACTTCTACAAAAAGAACGAACATTGTTGGTAGAATCTAAGAAAGTCTGAACAGCAAAAGGTAGTAAAATGTAGATTGCTTGTTAACAGCCTTTTTTTATATGGAATTTTTTGTGCAGTTTTTGCAGCCACTGGCCTGTAGCTGAAATTTGGCCCTTGCCCTTTCCAAAGGCAGATTCCCTAGGCATATATTATTTAATCAAAGGGTGGCAGGACTAGGGAGATGCAAAAATAGGAGGCTCACCTAGGGAAATGGTGCTTCTCCCACATTTCAAGGCAGTTATTTTAACACAGTTGATTCAATTTTAGCTGCATGGACTTATACATTTTCATCAGCTGGAGGAAATGCTCAGGCTGAATATCCTTTTCACTTAAAAATTATTATTATTATTATTATTATTATTATTATTACAATTGTTGTTGTTATTGTTTAAGAAACATGCAATTTTGTTGTTGAGGTTTTCTAATTTTTTAATTTCTTATTACATTCATCATCTGAATTTACTGAACACATAGCAAATTGCCATATAATTCTGACTCAACACCAAGTTTTTGGTATAATTTGTTTTATGCCTGGGATTTGTTTGGTTGATTTAGAGGTCTTAATGCAAAACTAGATTTTGGAGAATGAAAGAAAAGTCGGTACAGAGACAGACACACAGCTGTGTATGAATGCACACAAAATAAAATTAGAAGAGAAAAAACCTTTTTTAAATGCTAATAATAGTAAAAATAATAACTATGTATATTTTGGTAAAGAAATAGGTCTTCTAAATGGAGGGCTGCAACAAGATAATGACTTTACAAAATGTGACTGACAGTTAAGGCAGTACCTCTTTAGTCATGCTTTCATTTCAGGAATGCCTTAGACTTTCATCACATTTCAAATATGTTAGAGCTGAATATGCTACTGAACCTTCAAAGGAACGAATAAACAGAAGGCTTGTGTAAGGGTAAGCAAACTGATGTGTTTAGTGAATGCATGAAATAAAAGGACCATGTTATATCATACAGCCACATGATTAGAAAGGGATGATTTTTCTTCTGTAGCTTTATCTTCTGTACCAATCATCCTGCATTTTAAGTGACATTTTAGGTTGAATTTGTTGTGTATGGTTTTCTGTGGCAAATATCTGATGAAATTATTTACTCAGCTGATGTATTTATAGAATTTTTTGTAGAATCTTCATGGTTGGAAAGGACCATGAAGATCATCAAGTCCAACTGTCAGTCCTACACCACCATAAAACCATCTCCCAAAGTGCTACTTCTAGTATTTTTTGAATAATCCCAGGGACAGCAACTCCACCCCCTCCTTGAGAAATCACTTGCAATGCTTCACCACTATTTAAGTGAAGAATTTTTTCCTAGTACCTAATCTGAACGTCCCCTGGCACAACTTGAAACCATTTTCTCTTGTCCTATCTCTAGTCAGTGGGGAGAAGAGGACAACACCTGCCTCACTATAGACTTCTTTCAGGTAGTTGTAGAGAGCAACAAGGTCTCCTCTCAACCTCCAGTTTGACCACATTCTTGACATAAAAGGTGTGTTGTTTTCTTTTGGACAACAGCACCCTCAGACCTCAGGAGCTCATACTCAGAGAAAGAAGAAATTAATGAATTATGGTTAAGATGGATAAGAACTTGTGATTTTTACTGTCCAGGAGAGGTATATGTTAATATCATAGGTTTGGTAGCAAACAATGTGCCCCAAACATTAGGGCCTCTCAGCTTTAGTCCTCAGGAGTTTCCTTCACATCTAGTTCTTTGCTATTGATTGTGTTCTAGGTAAATGAAGCAAATTTAAATCAGGAATATATGTATTAGTTGCTCCCTAGCAGTCCAGTCCAATTTCTATATCAGACAGAGAAACCTTGAGCCTAATTAGTTTTCATTTCCTATAGTGGAACTGTTTTCAGCTCAACACGTTTTTCACTGGTGAATGATCTACAAACCATGATTTCTTCCCTTGCACTGAAGAGCTTATAGAGCTTCTTCTGGAGCTAGGAGGTCTGGCACTTTAGAGGTCTAGCTGAATAAAAGTTCTGGATTTTGATGTCCAAAATTAGAGTAAGGCTAGATCCTGCCATTTTAAAACCATGGAAATGTACATATTAATCACTTAAACTGCTTCTTCCTGCTTTATGTATGAATTCTTAAACCGATACTAGAAGTGATGCCTCTTCACAACAACACAGTAACCATTAGCATATATATACTCTTAATAATTCCCTAATGAAAGATTTAATTGAACAATCATCAAGACTTTGAAACAAATGAAAACTTCTCAAAATTGGCTTTGATGATCAGAGTAATACAGGACAGTGTTCTAAACTGGACAGAATAGTCCAAGTTGGAAGCTTGCATTGAATTTTAGAAGTTTCACATTTTTAAAAATAATTTTAATTGGGCAGTGGTCATCTTGAAGATGGCCCCTTGTGTTTAGCTATTTTGGCTTCATCTAAGCTGTAATTTGCAGTCCTCGTCCCGATGCCCTCCAGTCTATAGATCATACTTAAATTTATTCCTCAGTTGCACACTGAAATTTTCTTCCAAACAAAGCTAGGAATATGGAAAGAAGTTTGTGTATCCAGGTCTCATCCCTACAGGGAGTTATGCTATAAGCAGTGATGCAGCCATTAAAGATAAGAAAATATAACAGAAATTCTAAAGAGGTCGTTCATCATGAAACTCTCTTTAAGAATGTTATTCATCACCTTCTGTCAAAGGACCTAGAGTAATGGCAAAAAAATACCATCAGCCTTAAAACAATTTATTCAAATGCAATCACAGCACAAAGTAGTATATTTTAGCTATATGGGAAATTGAAAAAGCCCACATTATTACAATAATAGAAGACAAAATATGAAACATGACTGTGCTTTGTAAAGATTAACTTACAGAGTTTCAGAATGTTTAGTTTGTATATGAAATAAGATTTGTAATTTTAGGAAGATGCACTACATTTTTCATATGTATCAGTGCTTGAATTTCAAAGCATAAAATTCAAACCAAGCTTAGTTATGGAATTCTGACCTGTGCTTATGGCAGAAAATAAATCCCCCTCTGAAATTTATTTATAAATAAAAATCTTTGGAGGAAGTAATCTTTGCCAACATGTTTTAATGCAATGGGAAATGAAGGAAATGCTGAGCCTTTCAAAAGAAAGGCAATCTTAACTTCTAAAATGGAGAGTGAATGTCCCTCATACCCTGCTTACAATGGAGGTATAAAAATAGAGCAGATCCATCATGATATTTCTAATTTATCCCCCAATAAGCTCCTAATCTCTAGCAATTTGCAGTTCAGAGACTTCTGAGACCTTTCTGCTCCTGCAACATGTCTAAGGATGTCTCAGAGAAATTAGGACAATCTAGTAGTGTCTTTGGAGGTTATCAAGATACAAATATAATTTTCTTTAGAGCTCCAAATTTTGAAAGAGAAAAATCTGTGTTAGCTTCATTTTCTACCAATTTTAAAAAGAAATCATTATTGTTTTAATTAATCCCATAAAACACAAGCCTAGTTTTCAGGCATTGCTACAACTTTAATGCTTTTTACACTGAATATGAGTGGTTCACACATGGCCTTGAGGGTATCCTTTTGTCTCTCCAGTCGATTCCATATTTAGCATACTTATGAATGGAACTAGATCAACAGGCCAAATGTAACATTAAGTACATTCTTTCTTCCTTCCTTTCTTCCTTCTTGCCAATTTATTTATTTCATTGCATGCCAGTAGCTTATGAACTTCTTAAATACATTTCAGCTAAGGATATTAACAAAAAAAGAGCAAATAAAACCTATGTAACTATCGTTGTAGTATTCATATAGTCAGCAGCCAGACTAAACAGCACTCACCTGTTCACCAGCAGGAAATGTCTTATCTGTTTTCCAGATAAAGACAATATTTTCTGCTCCATATGAAATTACTGCAATATGGTTTTCTGAAAAGTTTGGTTTAAAATGGCATATTGTATGGAGCTCAAGTGCTTTGATTTGAGTTGTTTTGTTGTTTTTTTTTTCCTGAAAGTCAGGTAAACTTGATGAGCAGATCAGAGACACCATGTGGAAGATAGTAGGCACACACAATTCTATGAAAATTGCTTGTAAAGTTGGCTGTTTTAACACATGCCAAAATCCTCCTCTCCCTCCCCAGTCTTACTTGTCTTGACACAAACCTCACTTTTGAAGAAAGTTCCTTTTAGTCATGCTTAAAAACATGCAAAATTATGAGTAAAGTAATGATTATTTTGTACACAATTCCTACCATCTAACTACACAACCATAGTTCAGGGTGAAGCAGATTGGTCTTTTTCTCTCTGATTAGATTCCTTTTTCAGTCCTTCAGTGTTGGCTATAATTTGTAAACTTGTAAATGTGTAGAAGTGCATCACATATAAACTAGTAAAGCCAGAAAATAACAGGCCTGCTTGGAACTCTTTTGCTCTTACAAATCAGCACTCTAAAATCTGCAGTCTGGGAGACATACAGGAGTTCAAGCAGCATATTACTCTGTATAAACACCTTTTTACTACATTCTGACAGCTTTTGACAAATGTAACACTGAGCAAAATCATTTGCAATGGCTGCATCTGCCTTTTTAGAATCCATGATGAGAAATGCAATGACTGGTTATTTATTTAAAAGTCAAATCTACATTCAGCAGATTTTGTGAAGTGTGAACAGTGAAATCACTTCAATGCCATCTTTTTCTGTGTGTAAGGGGAATGCAAGCAGTTTCTAACTTTCTAACCTGTACCTTGGGTCTTTTAGCTGATTTCTGAAGGACGTTTGGCAAGTAACTTTGGGTAACAAACCCTTGTGAAATAATTCACAGCATCACCTCTGAAATGAGAATTTGCTGGCTTGTTTTGCCTGGGTAATACTCTTACACTCTGACTGTATAACAGTGCTCAGGATCATTTGGATAGTGAATACTTCACTCAATGCAAGGGTTTCAATATTTATTCTAAACTTACTCTTTTACTAAACATATATTCCCCTGATACCTCAATACAGAGTTTCTTATGCTATACTGGTGCTTAAAAATTGTAAAAAAAATGTGCACTGGTTGGCCAGCTCTAGTATTCAGTGTGAGGTATTGTAGTGAAATTAGTGAGAGTTGGTTACAGGGAAGAAAACAATGGATTTATGCTTCCAGGCGTTGCCATAAAGAGAAATCTCTAGTAAGGCCAATGAACAAAACTTGTATGAACACCCCAGGTTTCTGTGTATAAGGCCTGAACTGGGCTCTCTCTGGTCAATAATCATTATGAGTAGCTGACAAGGAACCAATTCCATAAATAAAAACTTCAGACTCTTCGAAATTAGGTTGCTGAGAGATGGAAGTAACAGAGCTTTTATCCAGGCTACCAGTGTTAACCTAGTTGTCTAGCTTATTTCTCTTTTCCTACCATTTTCAAGATATACCTTAAACTACAACAAGCAAATTATGTTATCTGATCCAGTATCCTCAGTCTAGTTGCTATTAGAGGCACAACAGAATTATCTCCATTATCTGCTAATTTAATTGTATTGACCTCTTTTTTCCCCTGCTTCTTGCCAAAGATTCTAACATTTAAGGGTCTGCATGAGTAAATAGATGCCTGTGTTTCTTATGCATCACTTCCTAGCTTTAGGGTCTCTACCTGGATGAGATGATTCCCTATTGTCTTTTCTCAGCAGACTATCTCCCACTCAGTCCCCTAAGATTTTTTGGTGAGGTTGAATTCCTGAGCATACTGCAGACATTGTTTCTTGTATTTTATGCTATTTGAAAAAAAAACAAAACCAAAACAAAACCAAAACCCCCAAAACCCCATCACAAATTATTCTTTCTGGTAGGCAGAAACACAAATCCTTACTCATTATCTCCAAAGTCAGCATGTTTACCTCTGGAGTCTACTCTTCCCTATCTTTCACAGTTCTCACTGAAGTAAATACAAACTATTCTTCCTCTGTCTGAAAGCAGAAAGTAGTCATTTTGTGATTTGTTTAATTTTTTTTTTTTTTTTTTTTGCTTTCTGGAAAGGATGAAAGTCTTTCTAATTGCTTGGGTTTTGATCCCATAATCAAAATCACATGTGTTACAGGATAGATAAGAAAAAGCCTTGAGTTTAATGCAGAGGAAATGTGGCTAATGGGTAGAACATGGGACTGGAAGGCAGAAGGTTTGGGATTTATTCTTATTATTACTATTTGTTTTTACATGATCATTGTCAAATCATTTAACCTCTGCATGTCAAGTTCCTCTATATACTGAATTAAAAAACCCACATTTCTCTATTCCAGGTGGATACTGCATGGAGTGAAGCCTAATTAAAGCCAATAAAGAGTTTTGAGATCCATGGATAAAAGGTGCTATAAAAAGTTCCAAGTATTAATTGCTTCATGCTCCCTGGTAGATTTGAAGTCACATATCTCTTTGAATCATGGATCCCTATTAAGCAAAGATTGCTAACATGGTGGAATCCTGCAGTTGCTGCCTTTTTAATTTCAGAAACAGATGCCTTGTGAGATTGAGCCATACTTGCTTATGATCCAACCTAAAACTTCTGAAAGAAGGCAGAAAAACAACAAGCTGTTAACTCACTTCACTTTCTTCCATAATATTCTGCACATTCTTCTGGCTTTCTGTGTGAAGTTGAGCACCTTAAAATATATGCTTTTTCCCAGGTAGATTAATTCTAAAGCTATACCTGTGTCCCACCTCCCCCACTCCCCTTCTGGTTAGATAATTTTTAGGAGTTGGAGAAGGGGCACATACTATATAAAATCTTCTGCTTCCCAGGCTACCAAACTAAACCATCATACTTGAATCACCTGAATCTTAAATAAATCCTGAGCAGCCAAATAGTTTCTTCCAAGTGGAAGTGTAATGCAACCACTTCTCCTTGGGGTTACTTCTTATTCCTTCAGGCTTACAATGCACAAAACATTCAACAGATAATGACCTAAAACTGTGTTATTTCACTTTTTCTTCAAGAAATGCTTCCATTACTTGCAACTCTGGTAAAAAAAAACATTTTTTTTTTTTTTAAGAGAGCCAAGAAACCTTCAGACTATCACTTTCTAGACCCCGTTGGAATGTATTTATTTAATACCTGTAATGCTCTGAGCTGAACAAACTATTGCTTTTCAAACACAAATCCAAACACACCTTTAAAAGACTGAGGATTCTGGCATTGAACCAGACACCCATCATCTTAGACTGACAACAATTGTGGTTTTTTATACATAACACATGTCCAAGAACAGTTAGCTTCACTACCACTTGGCAAAAAAATCCCACATAAATATACAAAAGTCCAATTTTCTTCAAGTTGAGTTAAAACTCTTCAGTGAGCTGGATTTGTGTGATTAAATCTGAAGCTGGTAAGAGGCAGCAGGTACAGGAACTGTTCAGTTAAAAAATAGGCAAAATCATACTGCTGCTCAGTTTTGAATCCAGCATTAATACTGTCAGCCCTCTTTGTGTTCCTGAACAGATTACATTCACTTTTGCACTGAAATATTCCACAGAGTCATGCAGTGTTGCTTGAACTGGTATCTGTTATCTTCCCCACTAATCCCAGCTGAAAAAATACAACTTGCACTTAGTGCAGGTGTGCAGCAAGCAAAACACTTCACTAGTTGACAATATGAGGATGTGCCAGGAAGAGCTTCCCTGTTTGATCTGAACTTCAATGGCACTGCAGGGGCTGCATAAAGTCAAACTCAAAGCAAATTTTCATGTAAAATGGAATTCTACAGGTGATTCTGGACTGGAGAAAGAGACTGTTTGTTACCAAGCAGCAAATGTCCATACAGCCACATCAGAAAAAACAGCAATGATGAGTAATGTAACTTTTCTGAAGTAAAACTGTATTTTTAAACATTTTTTTTTTGTGGAAAACTAAACCTTTTGGTTTAGGAAAAGTGATATGAAATACTTCATCTTAACATGCATTCTGCTATAAGAATCACCTTGTAGTATATAAGTATTTGTGAGAGCTCCCAGCCTCTGCCCTGAGTTATATTTAACTCTTCATTTATTGCAAATGCTCCAGCTGCAGCTGTTTAATATTTATTATTGTTTAACTCATAAGGAAAAGGGAATGCTATAAACATTTTTTTATCCGTTGATTCAGTCTTGGAAAGACTTCAGGTGTGGCTGACTGTGATTTCTGCAGAGAGAATCCCTACTTTTAACTCCACTCTCCAATAATGTGCAGCTCAAGAAAATGTTTTCTGAAAGGATATTTGAATTTTATTTTCTTTGTCAGTACTACTGATACAGTTTGAATCATCAGACAGTGGAAGACCAGAACATGATACATATGCAGTCTTGTAACTGCTGTTACCTAATGTAATGGTAATATTTTCAAGGTTATCAGTTGAATTTTAGTGTTTTATTTCAAGTTGATTCCAGTAATTACTTAGTAGAGCACCTGTGCTGGATGAGCATCAAGGGTATTAAGGCCAGAAACTTCTCAGACAAGAAGAACACTTATTTTTATCTTAAATTGATTTTTTCTTTATTCAAGCAATCCAGCAGAACAATCAACATCCAGATTTGTGAGTATGTTAAGGCATGAGAAGCAGAAAATTAAAAGGTGACTACAGCAGCAGCTCTAATTGACATTATTCAAGCTGGTGAAGTACAGATAAAGAGCAAAAAAATGAAAAGCTGGCTCTAAAGAGCCCTTTTCAAAGATATTTCATATTCCACTAGTAACACACAAAAAGGGCTGTTAAAGTTACTGATATTTAAATACAATTGAGATATGCAGAGAAGTATATCAGAGAAGTGTGTCATCTATCAGTTCATGTGCCTAACAGTAAGGCATATAAACAACATGATTATTTGTTAAAGACATTATTATTCTTACTTAGTGTTAGGAAACAAACTGCTACTTCTTGTAAATGATCTATTGAGCTCACCTAAATTTTGTTTCCAGAACTAATTTCTTTCCCCAAAATATTATGGCCACATATGCAGTACAGTTGCTGTCTATATTCATTACAGCTGTTTTATGGTGTATTCAGAAGTCTTGACATCCCCAATATGGCAGTGTTTTGCTACTAAAAGCCTCAGTCTTCAACCTGTATCAGTACAATTCATCAACTCTGATAATGTGTGTAATGTAGGGGTTGTGATTTCAGATGGGGTATCTAAACTACACAATTTTAAAGTAAAAAAAGTAACTAGATATTGCCTTTATGATTTCAACACATTGAGAGTGCAGTTTCAGAAATCCTTAAGACTGTAAATGAGATGGTCCTGTCAGGGATTCAGCTTCCACTGAACACCAGTTGATAGTGTCTACTCCTAATTTAAGCAATACAGATTGTACCTGGTGCAAATTGCATTGGTTGCTGACTGGAATGTACATTATAGAGATAAGTTTATTCAGTTTTATTTTGTCCTCTCTGCCACCCTTTCTACACAGATTTTTAAGAAAAGCAATTTTGCATCTGATAATTTGTGTTCTAGAACTGGGGGCAGCCAACTAGAGACAAGCAGATCTGAGAGACCCCAGGAAATGACTTAATCCACAACTTTATCCCAATGAGGATGAGTTACACCTCACAGAAATACCTCCATCTTATTCTGTAAGCCCTCTGCAACATATTTCCACTTTTTTTCCAACACTTTGTTTCTATATTTTCTCAGCCTGTTCAAGCTTTTTGCTGTTGCCTGCTTTGAAGTAACTTTAGATTAAATTCCCTACCTTTTACTATCTTGGTATTAACACAATGGGGAGAAAAAAAAAAATTTATTCTAAGATCTTATCAGGTATTTTAACCCCTTTTTACTATAAACCATTTCAAGCATTTTCACCTTTTAGGTCTCACTCATGAACCTCTTATAGCTCATCCTTGTTTCTTCTCTGAGGTCCACATTCATCTGTTCCATTTTGGACATTAACTGAGGTTGTCTCAATACTGAACAGAGCAGAAGTATTATTTTGCATTTTGCAGTCTGTACTTTTATTCGTACTGTAAAATGACAATTGTTCATTTTACAGCAACACAGTATTCTTCACTTATATTCACCTGTGGTGTTTTATAATCCCCTTCTAGGGAGCCTGGGCACAGAGCTCTGTGTAAAATCAGTCATGATTTCCCAAGTGCACTCAAGTTTTGCCCAGCATGTAAAAATCTCTGCCCTCTGGTGATCAAAGCAGTCAGTGATCACACAGACTTCTGAGAGCAAGTCATACTCTAAAACAAAAGCATTTAAAAGAAAATCCAAAAACCACAGGCTAAATTATATGCACACCTATGATATTAGGTACTTAATTATCTCCCACAGCTGGATCCTAACCTAACTAAAAAAAATCCCTTTTTCTTTTTTCTGACTCCCCATCTTCTCTGAGTGTCTTAGAGTGCAAGTGGTCTCATCCATTGGATATTAAAACATGCAATTTCTCCTGAAGATTAAATAAAGTACCTTGATGTGTGCATATAATATAACAGTTATCTGAACATCATGCATCAAATGAACTCTTCCATAAATGAACCTGTTGTGACACTTGTCCAGTTGAGTTTCCTGTGCAAATAAAGCCCCACTGCCAACTAGAGATTATCATCCCTTCCTCCTGAGACATATGCAAGTAATATTTGAAAACAAACCACAAATACATTACCAGATATTTCTCTCTTCCTAGTAATGGTTTAACAGAGAAGACTCATTTGTTTTTAATTAGTGATATTCCAAAGTGGCAAAGTGGCAACTTTCTGTTTCATCAGTCTTTCGAACATGTATCTCCTCATACAACAGTTTTGCAAATAAAATCTGATTATTCTGCCTTGGGCTTCTTTACTTTAAATCCATAAAGCTTTGCCTCTTTTTCAGATATAAAATGCCTGGCAACGTTTCAAGTGCAGATTTTACACAGTATTGAAAACACAAGAGTTAAAGCAACTCCATTAGAAAATAAAATTATATTTTATATTCTTTATTTTTGTTAATGTTTTTGGAAGAAATAAGTCTTATCAGGCTTAATGGGTTTTAGGCATTCTTAAGAGCTACCTGATGAGCTCTCCAATTATGTAAAGAAGAGTAATTCAATTCATACATTACTGTACCCCTCACAGAAATACAGTTCACACTCTTCAGAAATTACTCGCTCAAGGTCATACAATAAACCAGAGGCAGGAAGAAAACTAAAGCTCAGGTGTTTCTGGCTAGTGACCTTATCTCTAATCCTTTAAATGATGTATGATTTTCTTGATCCTCTCTATTTAATTTTTTTAATATCTGACATGTATTAGTAGGCTACAAATTCAAACTGCACTGCTGTTTATAGCCCCACAAACACTCTTTAACATTAACGATGAACCAAAACCACAACACTTAAAATGAACATAAACGGAAAATAACAGAAATAACAAAAATATAAAAAAAATGTGAAAAGAATAGAAAAACTTTCTGACTCTTTTACAAGCCTGTGAAACTAAGCTTTGCACATTTCTTATAAGGCAGCACCTACGGATGAAACAGCCTGCAAAGCCTCATGATGCACAACAACAGAAAATAGAAAATGAATATTTTTCTTTTAAGGGAGGGCAGAAACATAATTTAGTAATTCTGAAGTTATGTGGGAAAGAGAAAGGAAACTGTAAGCACTTGAAATATCCTTTGTTTTTAGCAAATGTCTGATTAAACATCATATAAGCCTTCCTTCACATAGCTTGACATAAAATACTATAAAGCAGAAGAAACAGTATACAAACTGCTTACCAGCAGGACTGTTTGCTATGTGGAAGTTTCAACCACAACTTGCACGATACTCTACCTCCAACAGAATCCATATACTGTTGCCAGGGTCCTAGAAAATAACAAAAAAAATCATAATTCTTTGAGGAACATTTTTAGTAAGAAATGCAAGCACAGTATTAGTAAGAAATACTCTATGTTACCTAATTTTCATATTTTATCTACTAGAAGACTAGTTGTTATTATAAGGCATTTATCTAGCTATGGGGAGAAATTGGGTAGGTTTTTCTTTATCAAATAGGTTGGTTAATCTCTGTTATTGAAGAAAGAGGTTGTGTAGTTGGGCTGTTCAGACCAGGCTGCTACCTAGATAACAGCATTGAGTCCCACCCAGGACGTTCAGAAGAAACAAGAACAACAACAAAAAAAAAAACCAAAAAAAAAAAAAAAAAAAAAACCAAAAAAAAAAAAAACAAATTAAATGGTCCATTTTTATTTCAACTATGTTTAGCTGTTTCCCATTCCTGCAATCTGCATTGTGGCAGTGGTAGACTCCTACATAGTTGTGAGGTTCTGCTTTAAGATGAGAGTTCAAACTTTAATGCAAAAACAAATGCATGAACAAAAACATTTCTCTAGGATCAGAAAAATACTTCAGATTAGACTTCTGAAGGTCTCTGCTGGGAAGATGAGAGAAGTAAATGGACCAGCCTTAAAGTTATTGTTTCAGAGTGAGGGATCAGAGTGCACAAATCCCTACTCAAGAACCTATACTGATACACTTCTCATATCTTAAGAATTAGTAGGAAACGTAAAGCTCAATGTTTACAGAGACTGAAGAATATGCAGGGTAAAATGTAAATATTTTTCAAGTGTGTAGAACCTGCTAAAAAAGATCTTTCACTTTTACTAATGCATCTTTCATACCAATAACAACCCTAACACGTGTAAATACTTTATGCGAAAGGAATAACCTTGCCAAATATGAGATGGTTGCTGAGATACAGCCTGGTTTGCCCAACGAAGAACAGATATTACATTACAATCTGCTTTTAGTGAGTCCAGGAGCATCCTCAGCCTAAATGCTCTTTAAGAATATTCTTCCTCTTAACACACACCAATTAGAAGTAGGAAAAGCAGATGGTCAAAATAAATTAGAGACAGCATAACAGCCCTGCCTCAGATCATCACCATTGGCAGATCTAAGCAGCAGCAGCAGCCAGTCACTAGTCAGGAGGAGAAGTATATGAATGTTTTTCCTCCATCCCTTTCCGGAACAAAATTGAAGAGGCATTGCAGCTGTCAGAGTACTTGGTTTGCAGAACTAAGGAAAGCTAAAATCTGGCCAGGGATACACAAAGTCTAAAAACTCACATTTTTGTTCCTTGATACTGCTAACACTACAAATACTTCAAACTTCTGGTGAAGAGAAGGGCTTTCATTCCCTACACTAGTTATGGTTACATGGTATGGAGGCCTTACACATATATTTCTCCCATATACATTTCTGAGAATATTCATCCATCACCAAGGTACTAGAAGACCTAAAGCTCTCAGGTTTCCTAGGTGTGATAAAGGTAAGCAGGACATATTGTATAGTTGCTCAGTAAAACCTGGTACAATGGCTTGAGGGAAAACAAAAACCACTGCACTGCAAGAGCATCTGCTACACAACAACTGATTGCCACAACAGGATCAGGACAGTCATACCTTGTACTTGTCCATCTCTAAACACCCTGCTCCAGGCAGAATGTAAAACTGTCAGCATTTTGATTGATGTTTAACATCACATCTGTGATAGTCATCTGAATTCATCCTAATGACAGTAATTTGGGGGTTTTTTATTTGCTTATTTGGGGTTTGGTTCTTTTTGTTTGTTGGGGTTGTTTGGGGTTTTTTTTATTTTGTTGTTTTGTGATGATGGCTTCAGGTCCTCCATGCTATTTTCATTACTGGAAAGTAATTCTAAACTGGGATTGGACTGATGATGTTTAAAGGTCTCTTACAACCCGAAGTAATTTATGATTCTGTGATAGACTCAGGGGCATGGGGCACAAGAGCTGGATGAGTAACTGAAGTGGGGCAAAATTTCTTGTACAGCAGGAATGAAAGCCTCAGGTGCTGAAATCCTGCCCATTCCCAACAAGTCCTCTACAGGATTGTCTCTCCAAAAGGAGGACAAGTGCTTGGAGGACCCTGGAACAAATAAAAAACCAGTATGTGAAGTCTCATCCAAATAAAGTAGTTGAAGGTCTGTTAACCAAGGAATAGATCCATTTTCAGAGCTTACCCATGACTAAAATGAAACAAATTACTAGATGGATGTCATCTTCAAAATACATATTGATCCAACTTCCTAAAATAAGTAAAGAGTTCAGTTCTACCTTTCCTGAGATATTGCCTCAATTACACCTGTAGACACGACCCTTATTCACTTACCTAAGAAAATGTGAGAGATTATATAGAATACATAATAGATACTAAGAAATTTGAGAAATTATTTCCACATGACAGAAAATGTTCTCTCCTATGCTGACTGAAAAGTGAAAAAATCCTCCTAGTCCTTTCCTAAAATAGGATATCACACTTCAGGCATAAAAGCTTGATGAAGCATATACAGAGATGGGACTGTCCAAGATGACAGATTAAAAAAAAAGAAAAAAAAAAAAAAGGAGGGAAATAATTTCAACTTCAAGTGGTGGAACAGACTGCAGGTGGTGCAGGCTGAATTGTTGCCTGTGCCCTAGAAAGAACTTCACAAGGAAAGGAGTAATAGATCCACATCTACCTTCCTCCAAAAGCTATGCTTTATATGTTTCAAAATGAGCTAAACAGATTTTGAAGTAATAAGTCATCTGAGTGCTGAGTGAAAAAAGACTGCCATTGCAGAGAAGTTAAATATGCAAGCATGCTTGTGAGGTTTGGGTGGGTTTTCTTCATTCTGCCTTTTAAACTGAAGGCAAATTGCAGGCCACAAATGTACACAGAAAGAAATGTACACAGATAGAAATATCAACTGGATTATATTTTCATACTTTTTTTTTTCAGTTGGAATTTTTTGCAGAGCTATACTATTGCTCAGTGTAAATACTGTATGTTGAATCTACTTGACACTGTTGTATTAAAAATTTAAAAAGTCAAGTATTTTGCAGTCCAGAATTAAGTATCTAACATATTATGAGCATTATAGATGCCGTTTGTCTCCAAGCTGAATTGTATTGTAGGGTAGTCCAGTCCCTGATCAACTAGTAGCTGTTGTGCTTTGACATGTCATCTTTAATATCTTTTATTTATGATAAATAATTCTTGTTATTGTTTCCACTGTTGCTGGAGGGTTTCCTACCTCTTTATATTCTACTTTTCTTGCCAGTCTAACAGCTTTATTCAAGAGAATTAACTTCTGAATGCATTATTTTTGTCCCTTAAACCTTGCATTAGTGATTGTGTTTTATATCTGAGCCAGCCTTAAAGTAGATGGCTTTTTGCTTGGGGTGAAGATGTGTCAAAAACATCTTTGCCAGAGCTTTAGGAAAGCCTTCTATGTGGAAACCTTTGCCACGTATCACAAAAGAATACATTCATGCAATCCAAGCATTCCCAGAAATCCATTTTGGTTAGAAATAGCTTGTTTATAGAATTTGAACCTTTTCAGACATGGGCAAATCTGAGAATTACAGAACTGTGGAAATATTATATCTTTGCATATAACACCATTTGAATTGGAGTTCTGCTGTGTTAGGCATTGCACACAAATTACATCCAGATTGCCCTTTGGTCCTAATTGCTCTCAGTCTTTATTTATAGGATTTAAAGAAGACACGATCAGCTGTATGAAGTTCTAGTCTTCCTTAATAGTTACTTACAGATACATCCCACTGAGAACAAAACCAGCTGACATTTTGCATTATCTATGACAATCATTCACAAAATAACAGAAAGCCACCCTTTTAAAACAGTACCTCTGACCTTCAGAGAAAATGGAGATTTGTACTAACAGCTTAAATTAAAGACTAATGCAGCCACCTGGAGTCCAAAAAGGGGCGAAAGTGATTTTTGAGTCACAACTAAGCACTAAAATAATAACTTTTGCCTAAATTTCAATAGTTACAACAACATAACTACAAGAAAATTTAAGATTACTTGTATGGAACACATTTGTTAAATATTTTGCACTGAATTCTGAGGACCTGCAGACAGAATTCTACAGAAAGTGCCTTCTTTTGCCATGTAGATGAAAATTGAAGATGGAGTAGGGTTGGGAAAATGGATAGATAACTGCATTGCTAAAACCTTTTCCATCATAAGTGGATGCTTGGATATTTGATTTCAATAGAAATTCAGTTCACAGTTAAGTGATGTGAATTCTATGGAAATTTTTCTTAAATTAAATACTCAATAATGTGATTTCAGAAGTTCTAAGAAGTACTTCAGCTGACTGGCCAGTAAAGACTCAACCTAGTTGCCTTAGCATACTGCTCCTCTTCCATTAAAAACATAATGGGGTAACCCAGCAGTCATCAGCTGCTGTTCTTAAAGAAAATGTCTTGGAGATCCTTCATCAGATCTCCCAACATCATGTGGCCTGGATATTCTTGCAGTACTTCTGGAATGACAGTACACTCCTTGTCAACATGTCCTAAATCTCTACTTTAAGGAAAGCTTATTAGCTGTTTAGAATCACATGCTGCATTGATAGAGATGCAACCAAATCATAGCTAGATATAAGATGTCCAAGCATACTCTGCTTGGGCTCCAGATGGTGTTCCAAAAGCCTGTTGGCCTTCTGAGAAAATCCTGAATACACCCAAATTGTACTTTAAAACTGGAATTAAGCAACTGAACCAAAGCATTGATCTCTGTGTTGGGATCTGAGACTTGCAGCTCACAAGTAGATGCTGCAATATATAGGCATCTAAAAATGAAAATAAATTCCACTTTGACAGCTTTACTCAAGCTTGGCTTAATAAAAACACCTAGAATCAACTGAGTTTTTAGAGTATCTAGTAAGTCTACAGATGTGGCAAATACAATACAGTACCTATAGAAAAGCATTTAAATGACATGCCAGATCATCTCACATTGGTGGGATATCCTTATAGAATCACATAAAATTCTCACATCTATATTAAATTTGAAGTTTAAAAGAAAAAAAAAATCCACACTTTGAAACAGATTTATTAAAAAAAAAAAAAAAAAAAAAAAAAAAAGTTGAGTTGAAAATGCAAAGAGAAATGATATATATACTTTCCCAAAAAGAATCAATGGAAGTGCTAATTCTAAGCATTCACTGAACAGGGATTGGGATGCTTTTTATAGTGATGCACAAATTATATTTCTCTTTTCTGAACCAAGTTAAAGAAACCATAGCTGCCTGGAAGAAACTTAGTACAATGTTGGAGATGCTGCACTTCAAAGAAATAAGATGATGCTGGTAAGAAGTCTATCACCTCAAAGTATGGAGAAACTCCTGGTTATGCTGAGCTTGCTATTTTGTAAAATGCTTTAGGGCCTTAGTTTGGAAGAACATGCTGGATTTGCTGCCTGGGCTGTCTTTGGAACCTGTACTGTAATTTACTACAAGTTCTTAAGATATATCAGAATTTTCTAGTGTGTATCTAGGATGGGTTTAACAATCTCAGACATCAAGATGACTCACAATTTACAGGCACTGTTGCAATGCATAATACTTTTAAATATTCACAGCAACTAGAAAAATACAATTAAAAATCAGAAAAATATTGTAAACCATACAGAAGAAGACAAAGTGTGTGGTCACCACATTTCAAGAGCTGGAAGGATCTCTGCTATGACAAAAGTCAAGCTAATGTAGCACTGAGCAACACTGGAGATACAGCTGATACTTGATAAATCAAGCCTGCTTGAATAAGATGTCAGCTCTCATTTTCCTTCCTGTAACCTTTGAATAAAAATAAGTGACATTCTGACTTGTACCAGAATCTCTAATGAAACTGAAAGGCTGTTGAAATAATTACGTGGCAAATCAACGTGTGTATATATATAGATCATTCTCCTACACTGTCTCACTTAGGCACCTGATTTCTCCAGTCGTTCTTGTTATTAAGTCACACACACCAGAAGAGGGAAAACAAGACGATAGACAAGGAGCACAGTGTGAAAGAGGTAGATGGAATAAAATGAAAATCTGGCCTTGCATTCTCTTCATCCACACAACTGTCTATTTTCATTCAAGAAACTCTAGGGACACAGGTCACCCTCACTTTGATTCGTCTTCACAATTTTTCCTGAGAAAGGACAATCTGTGTGCTTCAAAACAAATTTATATTTACACCCATTTTTCCTGTGCGTTACATTAATTGTGATATGAAGGTGCAGTCAGTGTTTAAAGACATTAACAATAGGTATTTACACATATTGCTTTGATATACCTCACAGACATACACAAAGTCTAACTTACGAGTTGGACAACTAATTTCCCCATGTTTCTGGAACTGTCAGTTCAGGGAAGGGATCCTCTAGGGAGTCATTCAGATTGGGAGACTTTTGTTGTTTTTTCTGTCTGTCCCCCCAAGACTATAATTTTATGACTAATTGACATACTCAGTAAATTCTCTTGCAAACAAACACCTACCTCAAACATACAGACTGCACAAAATTGGTCTCTTGCTGGCATTCTCAGTGCTCTTTCACAGTAGCATCCATTCCTTTCAACTTATTACAATTATATTGCAAAAACCACTTGAACAGCAGGGCTGTTGTAATAAGTAGCAGTCAGCACTTGAATCATCACTGTCAGTTTTTTCAGCATCACTACATTGAAACACCAAACTATGGTCCACCTGGTTGTCTAGATGGTCCACATAATATCCACGTCCAATCAAAGGCTAGGTTGAGCATGATGCCTACTGAGCATGGAAGAGCAGATTTAAAGAAAGCAATAGAAAATGGGACACTAGACAATCTAAAAAACAAGTATTTATTTGCATTCACAGTTCCTAGCAGAGATCCAAAGAGGTGTGATCCTTGAGAGAGTAAAGAATGTAAAAATCCTTCCCCCTGGTGTTGCTGTTCCTTTATGTAAAAGAGAAATTTCCTTCTGGATATTTCATAAAATGAAGCCACCTCTGCTAAGACAGATCAAAACCTTTTATCTAGGAATATAAAGAATGATTATTCATTGCTAGGATTCATCTGTGCTTTTAAAAGGAGAAAACTTCCTCTTGTGAGTACTGTACTGACTTTATGGGAAGAGAAGAATAGAAAATATTGCATGTGGTGATGTATCTGATCACTGTAATGATTCAGTTTTCTATTACTGACTGGCACTGCAAGTGTTAACACCAATCTGTTCATAAAGTGTATTTACAGGAAACTAGTGTTTGGTTTATAATTGTTAGAAATCTGCCACTCATGGTGAATAGGAGGAAAGCAAATTTTTCTTCTTCATGTGCTACATCTTTGCAAAATGAAATCCAAATTCCTACATTTCTTACATTTGGAAGCATTTTGTTGCTTCCCGTATTATTCTCCTGTAAATAGACTAAAGTTCTGTGTTTTATTTTTATATCAATATTAGTCCAGCAGGTCGTTTTAACCTGGAATAAATGGCAACATAAAGTTTCTAATTTTAAACATTCAAAAGTGTTAGTAAAGGGGAAAAAATGCCCATGGATACAGTGAAAACCGAAGACTTTTTTTATTTGAGAATTGAGAAAAATTCAGCAATTTTACATTTCTCTCTGGGCATTTTTGTATTTTATAGCATCCCACACATTAAAAAGGGGGTAAAGAGCAAATGAGAGTTATTACAAAATGCGATTATATCCAGCTCATGAAAAAGAGCTCAGGATTCCTGAGTGGGACAACAGTGCAAAAGTCTACCACAGCGTGGTTGCCAGCTGAAATGTTTTTTCATTGCTGCTCACAAATGCTTAAAATGGCAAAAGTTTTCTAATGGTTTAAGCCATAAAGGTGTCAGGCTTCCTACAAGGCTTGTCTCCACAAGTTTTCAATCTGAAAAAGGTTTATTTCTACAGTTAACAAGGAGGGACACCAGACACCCAAGGGAGAGATTCATCACACCTAAGTCAGACATCTGCACCATAGGCTCCCTTTCCAGTCAGCGAGAGTGAATAGTACTGTTATAGTATGAGACATCTGTCTCTTTCAGACCTCTTCCTTGAGATGACATGGTTTTTCACCCTAAAATTCACTGTTTCTCTTCCTTGATTGTAACTGGAGTTGGTATAACCAGATCAGATAGTAGATGTGTAAAATCAGGTCTGGAAATCCTACCTCTGCTACATCCACACCTTTCCAGAGGGGGCATGGTGTACACGGGCTACACTCCTCAGCATCAGCTGCCATGCTGAGAATAGAGTAAGGTAGCACTGAAGTCAAGTTTCTCACATTTAACAAAAGCAAAGATGTTGAGTTCAATGCAGCTAACTGCCTAAAAGTAATATTTAGCTAAAGATATAAAATTATTTTTTCTTGTCATGCTTATTAATGGTTCTGATTAATAGACACTCAGGGAATCTGATCTTTTACAAAGTTCATTTTGAGAGCTCACAAAATGGTCCAGAAAAATACTTACTGCTAAGTAGAAGGTATATGTCAAGACTTTTAATATTTATTCTTCACTGACTATCATCTTAATTCACAGTGGGGAGATCTTCCTTGTCCCTGTCTTGCCTAACCTTAGTAGTCCAAACTTTTTGAACATACATGAGTTCTTAAATTATGTCTTCTTATTACTCCTCATTCATACCATTATTCTCCAGCTAGACTGCTCACAATTGCATATATTTTTAAGAAATACTATTTTAGGTCCCAACCAAGATAAGACAAACAACATTGCATCTTCTGCACATAGCTACAAGAAATAATGAACATGGTCCTTGAAGAAGAATTTGGGAAAAGGAGCTTTTGTGATTACCAAGATGGTAATTAAATTAAGCACATTCAAGTAATCTGCTCAGCTGAAGATGGTTTGAGTATTAGTTGGAAGCATCACATGCATGTTCAGTTCACCCTTTTCTCCTGCAATCTTCTTGCAGCCACTGCTGGAAAATGAGCACTGTACTAGGTGGGCTGTTTCTCCACCAGACTAACTCTTCTTAACTTCAATTGAAAAGCTGAAAATTTACTGTGTGAAATGGTGAGCAAAACCACAGAACACTCTTGTCAGCTGTAATCCAAATTACTTACGTAGCCGGAAAATCTTAATGTTATATAGTGCTATCTAACACTGCTTCAGATGCTCTTCAGGTGCATATCTAAATAACAATGAAATAGAAATAGTGGAATTATTATATAGTTCTACACAGCTTAGTTCATGTCTGACATTTTGAAAAGTTTTTGTGATTTATTAATTGGAATAAAAAACATTAATGAACTTTTGATTGATAAGAATGGCTAATTCCTTGAACATTTTTATAGGTTCTCTAAAATCTGAGTGAGATGTACAAGTTCCTTTATCTACAAAACTGAGCTAAAGAAGGTTGCTTGTCCCTATGTGCAACTGAGCATAAAAACTCCCTAACCTCTCTGAAAGAAATCAGGAGTCAGTAAATTTAGTGAGCAGAACGTTTGTGCATTGATTGAGCTAAACTAAAAAATATTTTACTATATTCTTAAGCAGAAATAATAGGATGGATTCTGTTGAGTATTGTTGTAGGAAGAAAAAGCATACTATCTCTTGTACCCTTTCACCCAAACCAATGCTGTAAATAAAAAGTATGGAGAGCTTCTGATTTCTAATGACATTGATTCAGTCTTCAGCCTTAGATTCATCCAGCATTTACAACACTAACCTCATGAGTGTTTTGTTTTCTTTTGTTTTGTTTTAGATAGAAATTTGAAAAAGGAAGTAAATACACAGACTTACTAAAACTGGGCTTGTAATAGAAATTTCAGTCATTACTTTTGATGTCAAATCTATAGTTTCTGATCACAATATTTTTTCCTCAATTGGAAAATAGGAATATATGGTAGGGGTTACAGTCTAAGATGTAGAAGGAGTGTCCAGAGCTAAATTCAGCAAAGAATCTAAAGGTAAGGAGAAATAAGTGCTGATGGTTTCCTCCACTCATGCTCCACATTATGAAGACTTGTATATCTATCTTACACTTTGGATAAAAGAGCAGACTTAATTCTAGTGTTCCAAACAACTATCCTGAAGCCTGTCAAAAAGCAAGATTATAAGGGTAGAAATGTGTCACTCTTTTGCATGGTACACTTTGTCTTATATTGGTGATCTTGCACACAACTGCTGCTGCAGTCTCTTTTTGTGCAAAAATCTGGGGAGTTTCTGGAAAATGTAAATGAATGTATTCAACATTTGCCTAACTTTTGTAGATTTAAAGTCAAAACAGACCATTAAAACACCAGTCTGATCTCTGGAAAAGCACATGGCAAAGAACTTCACCCACTAAAGCCTGTACCAAAATTTATGGCTTCTCTTCAACCTATCACATATTGAAGGATATGTAGTCTCAACTTTTAGACTTCTGATGGTGAGGTCATCACAAAAGATTTTCCAAAACATAACGAGCTTTTTTTAATTAAACGAGCTCTTTTTTAATTATTATTTTTTAAATTGATGTACCTTGTCTGGGGTTATCTAACATCAGCTTCTACCTAGTGAAACTCATTATGACTTTCTAGTATATTAAAATGCCATTAACATCAGATGGCTTTTCTCACTTACGTGCTTGTAGACCATGATGAAATCACCTCTTAAACTTCATTATATAATAAATTGATAGAAAATTTTTACTATATCTACTTAAAATACATTAACTGCTTGTTGAAGTTATGAGGTAGCAAATATACTGGTATGTTCTCTAAAGAGTTTCATAAGCTCTCTAATGTGTAATAAACTCAATGTTCACAATGATAGTTCTTAAAATATGGAACAACAGAGTAAAAACAGAAATGTGCACTGAGGTATTTTCTCCCACACCTTCTCAGTGCACACAGAGACTTTCTCAGCCTGCAGTACATTTCAGAAAAGAGAGGCATGGTTTTGAATTGGCTTTGGATTAAAACTCTTCCTCTCTTTCTGCCTCCCAAGCCTAATGGGTTTTTTTTATAAAGCTCTCAAATGTACCAGTTCTTGTCTTCTGAGAATGGAAACAGACTATCTCAAAAAAGTTTCGAAAACGCTGCTCAGAAAATCCATTCTGTGGCTCCCTTCCAGCTAATAATATTCCATCTTCTGTTAATAAGGGAATTTCCTCTTTTAGTTTTATAGATATGAAAGTTCTCATCTAAACACTAAAATTTTGAAACACCTATGTGCAAAAATAATTCAACTCCCTTGCTCTACAAAGTGTTATCCTCTCTGGTTATCCCAAGCAAGTCAGATATATAAAATTTTGCTGTTCTTTTCTGTAATTAACTGCTGCAAAACTTCAGTGTTAAGTATTTAGCTAAAGTTAGTTTCAGTTAGCCCTATGGACTCTTTCAGCTCTCTCTCAATCCATAGACTGCTGTAAAACTTGTTATTTTGGAATGTCTTCTCCAGTAAGAACATGTTTCCAGAATGAAAAGTAGTTTTCACTAGTTTTGAGCTCAGTTCATGTCAAGAACAACATATTCCAGCTTTGAACAGAGATCAGCTAGAGCTGATCCACCCCTTGCTTCCAGTGTCTGCTACTTAAAGTGTCTGCTGTACATCTGATTTGGATCGATCGAGTTTGGACCATAAAATTCTTTTATATGTATCTATAGCACTATTTTGTGCCACTTTCTGTAAGAAATGGGGGGATAAATATATCTTTATACTTTGTGACAGTATAGCAAAATGACAGCTAAGTTACAACAGGCATGGTTTGCCTGCTGTTAGATGTTGCTGAAGGTTATAAACCTGTAATTCTGTGGTTAATATTGTACATCTGGGCAAGAAAATTAATTCTGGTCAATTTTAGATAGCTTCTATGGGTGGGATTGAGAATGTCAGGTCTGAAAAAAAAAAACAAACAAAAAACAGTTCCATAATGTGGAAGTTATTTTCATTTTAGCACGCTATTATCCTTGAGTATATTTTAAGATGGCTCTGATATTTAAACCCAGAATTGCACCAGCCCCTGCCTTGGTTCTAGAGTGAAGCTGTCACACTGCAGGTGCAGTCACATCAGGTATGAGGTTTCTAGGTCCAGAGGTCAAATATAATTTGTGATGCAATGTGTTGTACTGTCTTGGAATTTTGGTACACATGTAGTTCCTGCCACATAGGTTTGGATAAGTAAAAGCTTCAATTTTACCTTCAAACTTGATGGAGATTTCTAAAGTTGTGTTATTATATTATGGATTCACAACATCTCACAGCTAAATGTAGTGAATTATATTTGTATAGGGGTAACCAAATATTCAGTATGTTTACCTTGTTCCTCAGCTTTGCTTCAGATTTGTCTTCTGAATTATTACATAAGTAATACATCAATTCATATAGACATGAGAATAGTAACACAAATAATTACTTGTGCTCACTTGACTTGACAATTTCTTTGACTTCCTTTTTTCTAGTATTTTTTTTAAAACCCTATTTCTCTTGACACAGGTCCAGCTACTTCTCTCAGCTTCTAAGTCCCAAAGCTGCCATCTGGCCTGTATCTTGGAAAAGCTGTTCTCAGTGTAGAATCTCCCTTATTTGACACTCCAGCTAAGACTTATACACTCTACTCCCACTATCTTAGGCATGGTAATAAGAAGTAGCAACAAATACTACTAAATGAAACTTAAGGAAAACTTTTATGGCAGGAAAATCACTCCTGCCAATAATGCTGAGTAAATTTGCATTAATTTCAAACACTATCAGTCTGTGACTTTGAAGTTAAAAAAAAAAAAAAATCAAAAAAACCCATGAAGTAACCCCAAACATCAAAAATCCCAGCCCATGTGATTCTTCAGCAAATAATAGGGAAATAAATACCCCTTCCATATTGACACTAGGGTACCTGAGCCACCATCCTACCTCTTGACATTAGAGAGAATGACAATATGACCAACTTGTCTTTCAGTTTCTTACATGAAAAAATAAAGCTCATGAATTTTTCTTTAGAAAGTGTGTATTTTTATTGTAGCATATCAAAATGTCACAGTTAGCTTCATTTTTTATCATTATTTTAAGAGCAGTGAATGAATCATTACTTAGAATATAATATACTATACTAACTGAACAAATTTCCCTGAAGTCAACACCTTCCAAATTGAATTTGTAATACTCATCCCCTGATCTTTGATTTGTCAGAGCTATCTGCATAGCAGTACAATAGCAAGCAGGAGCAGACCAGCAAGTCACATTAATTCAATTGTGATAGAGACTGGTTTTCATATTTGAAAAGAAAACAGACTCCCACAAATTGAAACTTCATGGTGAAAATAAGTTTCACAGAATTTTGCAAGAAGAAACTGATTCTGAACACTAACTGTAGCTTGAGAAAACAAGACCTGAATGCTTTTTAGTCTTTTTTTTTTTTCTTTTTTTTTAAGTTCTACATGTTCCATTGATTAGAAAAAGTGTAGTCCCAGAGATCAGTCCATTGAACAGCTCACTAGATCATACGACACTCAGCCAAGAGTTTCTTAGATCATACTGCATCACTGGTTAATGTTCTTGTGTGTCATGATTTGACCCAGGGTACAATCAGTTTTGATTTCTAGTGATTTTAATTTTCAGCTAAGTGTCTTCTCAGGAGCTGCACTTGCTAAATTAGCAGCATGTTTTTCAGTCAGTGTACTTGGTATAAATTTGAGGGAACAGGATGGTCAAGTTCTCTTCATCCACAGACAGATGCCCATGAGGACTTCATCCATTCATCTCCCTCTGATCCTGATTCATGCTTTCCTGAATCCATGTGTTCCTGCAACCAGATCTTCTCTGCTTTTGTGTTAAGAGACTTCTGCAGAACTGGCCAGCACCAGATGCAACAGAATAATATGTAAACTTCATACTAATGAGTATTATAAGGTGAAAGAATTGTGATCAGCAGTATGAAGTACAACAAACTGATTGCTAGTGGCTTTCCTCAGGGATCAGACTTGAAGCGAAGTCTGCTTAAAGTCAGTGTTAATGACCTGGATAGTGGGATAGAGTGCATCTTAGCAAGGTTGTAGATGAAGAGAAATTAGTGGGAGGATCACTCAATAATCTCAAGGGAATTCAGAAGGAACCCAAATGGCTAGAGGTATAAACTCAAAGGAACTTCATGATGTTCGTCAAAAAAATGTAAATGCACAGTCCTGGAATGGAGATGGAATAACCCCTTGCAATGACAGACTTGGATCTGGTTGAATAGAGAACAATGTTGCAGAAAAGGACCAGGGAACCCTGATGGACAACAAATTGAATGTGAATCAGCAGTGTGTCCTTGTACTGGAAAAGGCCAATGTCATACAAAACTGTGTTAGTAGGAGTACAAGTACAAGGCCAAGGGAAGAGAATCTTCTGCTCAATACATGTGGGACCAGAACTGGAAAACTTTGTCCACTTTTGGGCTCTCCCGTTCAAGAAAGACATTTATAGCATCCAGGCCAATGAAACAAAATCATGATGACAATGGTGCTGGCCCACGTGTTATGTGAGGAAAGACTGAAAGAACTGGATTTCCTCAATCTGGAGAAAAGAAAGCTAAACTGAGATCTTACTGGTTTGTTGTTTGGTATTGGTTTTTGTTTTGTTTTTTTTTTATATATATATTTAATCAGAGTATATGAAGTAGATGAAACCAAATACTTAGAAATGCAGAGTAGAACAACAAATGGCAAAGGGGAAATTCTGATTATATATTAGGAGAAACGATTATGAGAAAGGTAATAAAGCATTGGAGAGGGTGGCATGAAGAAGATGCGTATTCTCCATCCTTGACACATTAAAAATTAAACTGCAAAAGGATGTAAGAAATTTGATTTATGCTGTCACTGCTTTGAGGTGTAGACTGGACAAAATGGTCTCCATACATCCCTTTCATCTTAAATTATTCTATGAAATCATGCCTTCATTGTTTAAACCCTTAAAAAATACTCTCATTTTGTTTACTTATAAATTCGTCTTTTATTTTAGCTATCACTTCTGGCTATTTTTATTGGCAATAAATGCAGCTCAATTATTCTTGTCTTCAATCACATGATAACAGAATTCTATTTATGTAAAGAACAGGTTTTCTCTTGGATGTTTAATCTCATTAATCTCATATTACATTAAATATTCAAATGGCTATTTGTCTTGTTTGATTTTACTTCCCAGTGGTACTTTTTAGTATGGCAGAAATTCTTGAGCTTTTCCATTTTTCTCATCTCTTATATATTTCTACTTCTTCAAAATTCAGTATGAGAGCAGGAGGCTACTCCACATCAAGATGGGACAGCACTGGTATATAGAAAGGCATAATCTATGCCATGCTGATGTAATTTTCTTATTTATTCAAAAGCCTTTTGCTTTCTAACAGCAGCTGCATCTTAAGCAAAAGATGCTACATATAAACATTCTATACATAAACAAAATACATTAAGACTGGATTTCTAAGAGTAGAGACTTTCATTAGGGACAACAGGCAACAGGGGGAAAAAAATATCTCTATTGCCAGGTCCATCTGTTACCTAAAGGAAAAATAACAGCACTTTCTTGTGGAAATAATTCCTGGCTGAGAAGCAGTGTGTAAAAATCAACATAGTCTCTGGGTTGGTTCTACTGAGTATGAAAATGACTGAATATAAATCTGACTTTAATTGTTTGGGCTTTAGTGGTAACCTTGTTTTCAGGCTAGATAAGAAGTGTTATTCTGTGGCTATTCTGTTCTTGTCTTCAGTATGTTAACTTACTGAAGAAAGGACAGGGTGTAAGTCTTAATATCTTATGCATTAGTTTGGATTTCCAAGATACTCTTGAGTCCTTATCATCACAAGCTAAAGTACATTTGCTTTCCTTAAGCTCCTTAAGGCTGCTTATACCTCATGGTTGTTTGTGGCTTACATTGCATAGACTTTGACACTCCAGCAACTCTTGTAATTGAATCAAATTGCATCTATCATCATGGTTTGGGCTCTTCAGTTCACGGATTTCTACAAAAGAAGTTTTGGGAGACTCAAATAAAATTATCCCATATGCTTACAAGTTGTATATCCCATAAAACTACAAGTTAACAACACCATAGTCAAGCATATGAGATAATTTTTGCTGGGTCAATACCCTGAGGTACAATATTCCTTGTGAACCACCTCTGTGAGCTCCAAAGTGTGTAATGCTCACCAAAGGAATGCAATGCAGATACCCAGAAACTAGAGACACCTGGGCTTCCACATGCCCATAGCACAACACAATGTGAAGAGCCTGAATTTTGAATATGAGATTACCATGCTCAGGCCACTGCTGTTTCAGAGAAAAAACTATTTAGAACAGAAGGCATGAAACCCTATTACCTTGCTCCCCTCTGAAAGTGTTCATGAGTTAGAAAAATAAGGCTGAAAATTGTTCAGCAGATCTTCTTTGAAGGCAGATTGAAGGTTATTACTGCAAATTTTATATACTTATATTTGTATGTAGAATATTATTTTATGTTTCTTAAATTCATTTTTTGTAAAGATTACAAAACATAGTAGGCAATTGTTTTGCATGAAGGCACAATATTGCACAGGCTGTAATTTAACAGAAAGAGACTATTAGCATGGTGTCATATTTCTTTGACAAGCACATACTTGTGCAATGTATAAAAGCAAGGTCAACTCAAACTTTGTATTGCTTTTCCTGGAAAATGCCAAGAGGCAAGAAAGTACAACATAACATCTCTGTTTATTTCAGCTCCAGGCCGTCATAGGAAGAAAGGGAATTAAGCACTCAGTGAAAAATTTCACCATAAATTTTTATGTAGAATTTCTATCGTTGAGAACTATCTAAGGAAGACTTGATTCTCAAGTTGTAAACTCCCATTTGCCTTTATAATTAGATGATCATGTCCATATAGTAATAAATCAGCAGTCAATATTTTGGCATCAACTCATCTAAAATTATCTGGGGAAGAAAATATTACATTGTTTCATTGAAATCCACATCAATTAAAAACACTAATCTTAGAGCTGTCCTCTGCTCTTCCACCTCTCATTTTTTGTGACATTGTTTTATCATTTGAGCCAAACTGTGGTTATTTATGCCAGATAAATATCTTTATTTATTTTAAATGTCTACTGTGGATACCCTGGTGCATTAAATTATCCATTTGGTGTATTTTGAGAAGTTTAGTCCCTTTGGCTGGGGTGCTATTGAAGACCATACATTATGTAGTTGGTGATGAGAAATACACAGATACTTTAATCTCCAGCAGAAAAGAAATGAGGTATCTTAAGGATACATGGAGAAACCCACCCTAGTCATGTTCATTTTCAAGTGTTCATTACAGACACAACCATGGGACAAACTGGAAGGACAGGGTGGTTTTTTTTCCAGGCAAACAGACATAAATCTGAGTCAGTCATTTCTCAGCATAGAAGGAAACAAATTTATCTTTAACGATGCTTCCCAGAAGAAAATGTACAAAAAAAAAAAGAAGAGATAAAAATACAGCCTAGCAGAGACTAGGGAAAAAAAAAAGCAACAAAAAGGGGAAAAAAAAATAAAAACAAACAAACAAGAAAGAAAACCCCATATCAAGTGGTGAAAACATTAGCTAAAGACCAATCAAGTCAGTGAGAACTTTGATGAGAGAAGAATTAAAATTAAACATCAAAAGAGAAGAAAGAAGTAAGTGGTGGTGGATCACAGTAAGGAAGCTGAACATAATGCAGTTAAACATTAAGTTTAAAAAGGAAAATCTTTTGTTCCTAAATAATATTTCTTATATGAAGTCATACACAAAGCAGTTTTTAATGAGAAATTCCTTCAACTGCTTTCATTAGGAAATGACAAGTTTCATTAGAGAAATATTTGGTGATATTTTTAATTCTCTACCTCTATTTGGTAATTCAGCGTCACTCATGTCACATTCCATATTTGTCTTCAGTTGAAGACAAAAGGAACAAGACATGAGGTCTTGCTAAGAGAAGAAACTTGATAGGATGGAATTGGAGTAAGAGTTAATGGAAATTCACACAAAAGAGGAGAAAGTCCAGGAGGGGGAAACCAGCTGGAATTAGCAACAGCATATTTAAGGGCTAGTCAGCAAGAATTCTATTCAGTTTGGGGTTTTGTTTTTTTATGGTGTCTTTGTTTTGGGGGGATGTTTTTGGTTTGTGTTTTTTTTGATTTTTAAAAATTATTTTTATTTTGAAAGGTTTTTATTTGCAGAGGACGTATATGCTAAATAGTATATTTTTAAAAGGTGGATGATATTTTTACAGACAAAATATAAAAGAAATGAAAATGTAATTTTTGAACCAGAAAGGGCTACCACTCAGGTCAGTGATGAGAGAATGAACAAATGACAACAGAAAAAATACACTAAGTCAGAGCTAGAATAATATTATTTCTAAATTAAAAACTTAAGTGTCTGGCAATCAGTATTTATATCAAAACTGTATATTCAAGAGTAATACAGGCTGCTGTACTCAAGGAAATCCTGGGGAGTTTTCTGGGTGATTTTGTTGGTGCTCTGTGGGTTAAGGTTTTTTTGTTCTAGTTAGGTTTTTGTGTTTTTGTTGTTGGTTTTTTGTGGGTTTTTTTTTCTCCTTTTCCTTCTCTTCTCTCCACAGGCTTTATCAGACACATTTCCAGGTGCAAGAGAGGAAAGTAACCCACAGAGGAACCTGTGAGAAACTCAATCTATGGGTACTGTGGGTACAGTGAAGACTGCAGCTCAGCAGCTAATGTGAAAGTTGGAAGAATAAAGTAGTAGAATTAGTCAAAGGGGTAAATAGGGCTTTAATAAAATTAAAATAAATTTATATATCGTATTCTGAATTAATCTGTATGAGCAGAGTGCATAATGATACAGACTGAAAGAAAAAGGAAAACTGTATAAGTATTAGAGTCAAAAGACACTAGGAGTGATTTGCAGTTATGTTAATCTATTTATCATTTTCAAATGAAATCTCATTTCTGTTAGTAGTAACCAGTGACCAGCTGGTTTTGTCTTGAACTACAGAAGACAAAAGGAGTGCCTGTCTTGTCAGTCAGATGCAAATTCAGACAATTTCTCTCCTCCTGGTATAGTCCTGATCAACAATGGTTCATTGAATTCCTACAGGATTTGCATAAGAAAAAGTGAAAATATCAAGAGTGATGTTGTGTATTGAGGAAAAAAAAACACCTGGATGAGCAGCCATTGAAACTAAACTCTTTACGTTGTTTAGTCAATTAAAAATCCTATGTCTTAAAATTTACCACATTTTAGTTTGTTTGTTTTTATTGTTGTTTTTAAGTGGTCACATTTTAAACCGAATATTCCAGATCAATTTGAAAAAGCATTATCAAAGCTATCTTTCAAACTTCAAATCCCCAGCTCTTCATCTGCCCACTGGAACTGCAATAGCCCTCATGGGCTAAGTGACACAACTTTCACTAAAGTAGCAACATTTGAACAGCGTTTCAAAAATGGCTACATAGTTTTTTTGGGGAAAACAAATTAATTATGCATCTTAAATATCAACAAATATTTATCCAGCTAACAATCCGCAGCCTAAGTGGTCTCTAGAAATTTAAAGACAGGGCATATTGTATTGCTCCCTGATAAACACAATAGTAATTAGGATTCCTACCAGGCTGTTAACTAATGCAGTTTTATTAAAGCATATTTTTAGCTGAGCTTATTATGTTCTAAAAAAAATTTAAAGAAGCATAGCTGAAGGGTAAGAAGTAGCAGCATCTGGTTTATTATCAGTTCTACGTTGTGCTGTGCCATTTAGACACTGCCAGTGTGTGCTTTTTTGAAATGCTGAAATGAAATCAGATTGATCCACTATTACTGCTTTACAAACAGACTGTACATAAGACTCTGTTCTTAAATTGTGTGATACAGCTTTTCTGGGGGCATACGATCCCAAAAGTAGCAACTTGAATTATTGACACAGCTCAACAAAAGCAACGGGACTTGATCCTTATAGCAGCCTGCTAAGCAACCATCTTCATTGTGCATATTCCTGAGCATGGCTGTGTCTCTCTCCTTGATATCCAGGCTCATTAAAAGCAGATTTATTTGTATTCTTAATAATTATTTTTTACACATGACCTCTAACTGCTGCATGACTGATGTCTACTTCATGGACCAGGAATCTCCATTGCTAAATGGACATGGCACAAGTGTTAAATGGAAAGTGATTAAAATTGCAGTAGCTGGTGTTTCTGAAGTGGTACAGATTTCTCTGAAGGACAACAAACTATAAGGCAAAGAAGAATCTGTGCTTTTACATACAATTTTGGGGAATTTTTTTTAACTGGATAAAAGTTATTCTTTAACTCTTTGCCAACATACAAGTGATTTCTATGTTTTCACCCCTCCCTTGAAATCTTCTTGAAGGCTGATGTAGTCAGTGAGTCTTGTCAATGGCACATCTAAACTATGATGAGCCTACTCTCATCCCTCTGGGCATCACTGGTGCTTGACAAGGTATGAGATCTGAAGGTGCACAGGCAGTGTGGAGCATGGTGAGTGCCTCTGACAGTATCATTCAAACACCTGGGCTATTTTATAAAAATGGTGTTATAATCTATGAAGTTGTTCCACCAGATTTGATTTCCTTTGGGAAAGAGGAAGAAATAGAATCTAGCTTACTTCAGGCAACAACATAAAATTTTTCTAAGGGTTCTCACAAATTGGGAAGAGAAAAAGTAACAGCAGTCTGACCATTTACTGAGTATTGCTTGACTTAGAGAGCAAAATAACATGAGAAGGGGTCTAGTCTCTTTTAGGAAGATGCATGGACAAGAATTGGTTTAATAATTTGTAGAGTATTACAAAATAAATTATTTCCATTTTTTTTCCTTTATAATGTCAATTATATTTAATTTACAACACAGCCCTTATAATACAAGTCTTTTTCCTGAAATATATTCACCAGGGATTTCAGCACATGAGCATCCTTTATTATTGTGTCATTTGCGTGCAACAGTGAAAGAAAAGGGAAAGGAAGGGAAGGGAAGAGGGAAGAGAAGAGAAGAGAAGAGAAGAGAAGAGAAGAGAAGAGAAGAGAAGAGAAGAGAAGAGAAGAGAAGAGAAGAGAAGAGAAGAGAAGAGAAGAGAAGAGAAGAGAAGAGAAGAGAAGAGAAGAGAAGAGAAGAGAAGAGAAGAGAAGAGAAGAGAAGAGAAGAGAAGAGAAGAGAAGAGAAGAGAAGAGAAGAGAAGAATAGAGAAGAGCCTAGCAGAACTAGCAGAACTAGCAGAACTAGCAGAACTGTGACCCATGTCATAATGCAACTAATATGTGCCTAGGTGCCTAGAGACAAAAGATTCTTAAGTCAGAAAATAAATTAGATGGTTATTGGTGACTCTCCTCTCTCCAGGGAAAAGATTTTAAACATCTTTCAGGTTTCAGCACCATGCTTTTATTTCCATCAGGGAAACTTAAGCCTAGTGCCTATAGGCCTGTTTTTAATTGCCTTTCCCAGCTACTTCAATAGGAATGCAGAGATCCCAGGAGACCACCAAAGAGCAAAGGATGAAGAGCATTGAGGTAGTGCTGTCTGCTCACAAATGACACTATGAGAGCAAATATCCCAGAAAGATTGCTCCATATCTGCAGTTTCTCCATACCATTACACTGCTACTCAATGCAAGAAAGTAATTCCACAACTATTAGCTCTTAGGTGAGAATACCTCTCTTGAGGCCCACCTTCACTTCACCCTTCCTCCTCTTATGCTTAGATTTCCACATGCACACTACCTGCTTTCATAGGAGCATCCTTTCTCTGAAGGCAAAGTTGTTGTAAGCATATAAAAAAGCCAACAGCTACTTCTTAAATATTTAAAGTCTATATATTAATTCATAAAATGATTATAGTTACTTTTTTTTTTTTTTTTAGTTTAGTGGAAAATTTGAACTCAGTTTCTATACTTCTACACAAAGTGACAAGGAATACATTTTTGTAATAAATTATTATGTACTTCTTAAATACTTGTATTTAGAGATTACAGTGCACTTTAAAAACAAGTTTACTGTTAACACTAAAAAATTATCTATTCTATGCATTTATACAAATTGTGTTTTTGTAAACACAATTTTAAATTGTGTTTAAAATATTTCCCTTGGTAACACAGTAGAAGAAAACAATAATACTGTTATACTTAGATAAAAAAGGTGGATCAGAAGTTGTTTTTTCTCTGACACAGATATCTACATCTCAGTTGCAGTTTGCAACTACACCTCTAAAGATCTAGAAAAGCAAGTGGAGGCTGATGTTTTCAGGATAACTGTACAGCAGATTTTGCATAGCTGAGCTTGAAGGAATTTTAAGAAACTAGTGTGCTGGTTTAAATCAGTGATGACCATCGATTGCAGAGACAAGAGCTGCTTTAAAAATGCCCACTAGGCTCTCCATGCAGTTCTAATTTCCTAGCAATTGTAGAAAAATCAAACCTTTTTGATCTTTTAAAAAGAATGTTGCAGAAATCTTAGGTCATAAAGTTAACATTGGGTTTATTCTTTCTAGACTGCTGGACTGTACATCCTAGTACAACATTTGCTATTGCTTGAATGTGCTTATTTTTCTTTGTCTTAAAGAATTTTAACCAGTCTCAGAACTTCAGAGATTCAAAGAATATAATTTTCCCCTGAATGCTAATTAGCTTGATAACCTTGTTTATTTAAAGCTTATTAAGGGATATGGTAAATTAATACAAAGCATCATAATATATCTTTCAGGTTTCCTGTAGTTGATTACTTGGAAGGTTGTTTAACATAGCAGCCGTGGCTTAAAGAGTGATGGTCTCTTGGGAATTGCAAATTACTGAAGGAGGAGGGTTGTTTGCACAAGTTGTATCTGTGGCTCACTGAATTGTGTTAGAAGTTAGGTGTTAATTGTGTCAATAAACATTACCATCCTGCCTTTCACAGGACCCAGGATAACCACTTTTGACTCATCTGGGGTGCTTAAAATGGTCTTAGTCTTTTTCTTCAGCTGACTTGTACCACACAGCCAGTATTACTCCCTGAGTCATGCATCAAGGAAATTTGAACTGCTGGTGAAACATTTGCAAGGCCCAGTCTGCACCAAGCATATAAGGAGTTTCAAAAGAGAACCTATAAATTATTCCCACAGACCACCAATCAGTTATAAAATGGCACTTTCATCAGTTATAACATGAGGCTTTTTGCATTCATGCAAAACCCACCTTCACTGAAAATTAATTTGGCTCTGCTATTCCTTGTTAAAATATTTCTTGAATTGTAAAACTGGATTCCAATTTGCACAGCCTCAGATTTATGTCTGGGGGCAAAAGGCAAAAGGATACAGGCAGTTCTGCATATATGTAATATTTTATGAGGAGTTCCTCTAGAAATGAACTCTGAAACACTCCCATGTTTTGCATTATGCTCCTTAGCACTCCATTACAACTTCAACCACTTCCAAGATCTCTCATGGTTAGCTATATTAAATCAAAGATATATTTAAGAAGAGCTTAACTTTTTATCTTAAATTTTAGGAAAAACATCCTACTAAGTCGGATCTGGATGGAAATAATGTTGGTTACTGTAGAAAGCATTTTAAATAGTCATTTCACAATTTGTTATTACACAGTAATTAACATAAATTTGTAATTGATTCCATGCAGTACACCTCATAATTTTATAGCTGAATAGATGACACTGACTTAAGAAATCTATGTAGCAAGAAAGTTTATGAGTCATTTTGCTGAAAAAAATATACTAATTACTAATGGTATGCTGAGTAAGGGCAAAATTTTTCTCAGTCAACAGCATAATGCAGAAATTATTAAACCAAATGAATCAGATATCAGATAAAGCAGACACTACAATCCTTTCTTTTACCTAGCTATACAGTAGTTCTCTGGGTTTTCCCCCCCTCTACTCTAAGAAAGTAATTGATACTTATCCTAAATACAAATGCCACTCAAAAGGGCTCTTGAAATTATTTAAAGCATTGAATATTTGCCCACGTCTGAACCTGGGATGAATTAAGATGGTTGTGCAAAGCCCTGGCTGTCCTGGTCTTGTCTTGGCCATGGTTCTCTCTGAGCTTGGAGGTGGCTTCCACAGTTTTCTTCCAACTGTTGCTCGTATGACCATATGATACTATGATAGGAATGAGAGTGACCCACATTTAAAATCTTGTCTTTTGTACAATTGTTTTTGCATTGATTTATTCTTTTATTTATTTTGGTCTGTTTGATGGTATTAACCATCAGTTATCACCCACCACACAGCACTGTGTCAGTCCTCCCAGCAACAGCTTTTCTGCATGGCTTCTTCCATGTCAGAACAAAAAGCAATGAATCTGTTAAAAATACAGGCAATGGAAAAGCAGACTGGATATTTTAAGTTCTGATGTAATTTTTTTGGTTTTTTTTAATTTTGCCTAATGCTAAAGAAGTTAGGCTAGGAACCATGGTTTAATTCTTTCTGGATTAGAGTCCAGTCAGGATTTATTTAAATTACTCCCAAGTGGAAGAATAATCCATAAACAAAGAAAAAGAGGAGCTGGGGTAAAAGCAAAGTAAAAAAAAAATAAAAAAAAATCTTTTTTTCTTTCCATCAGAAACATATGTAAAGAATACAAAACTTGGGAAAAATTCTGCTCAAATGGCATTATGAATACTAAGCTGAACCAAAAAGAGAACTACTGCAGAGTTTTTTCTCCCTCCCTTCTTATTCTCCCATGGAAGTCTTGCAATGTATGGGATAATGAAGAACTTAGAAAAACTCTGTTCAAATGGTATTATGAATACTGCGCTAATAGAGAATCCACTTTCCATGGTGACACAGAAATAAACCAGCTGCCTTCATTAGAAATGGATTGTTATTTTATCTTGATTCAGAAAATCCTAACATTTCCCTTATGGTATAATTTCAAACTTATATACTGGGAAAAAAAAAAAAAAAAAAAGTTCTATTTTTTTTTCAAAAAAATTGCATAAAGAAATTAGAAATTCCTTTGCTTTTCTTCCCAAACCTCTTTCTCACAAGCAGTTGTAAAGCTGACTATTCATTGCAGCCCTGAACACCTGATGATATTTAATGTAACAGAAAACATTTGTGTTCTGCTCAAAAAGAGAAGCCATCTCCATGTGGGCTTGAAGACAAATACCAATCAACATGACAGGCAGAAACAAACACATGCTATACTGTATGCTAATATGTCCTAATTCCCTCTTCATCTAAAATGATGGATATTCAAAGAAATCACAGAAATCTATACTGCTTTTAAGTATTAACATAGGTCCTAGGCTATTTCAGAAGTGTGCACTTCAGTGACTTGGGTATTTAGCAGACAGAAAATTAAATGCTGAATTTTCAGTTGCTCAGATTATATACAATCTATTCCCTTTTATATAAATCTTTAGGTTCATTGAATGCAACGAGAATTGTGTACTGCTCAGTAGTTATTTTTTTCCTTCAACCAAGTTTTGATATTAGTAATTTCTATGTATTTACCTAGCACCCTCCCCAGGCATCAGCATAAAAGATTAACTCAAAAAAAAAACCCCAAAAAACCAAACAAAAAGCCCCGTCTATAAACAACACACATGCTAACTTCACAGAGTCTGAAAATCCAGATATTATGAAATATTTTATTACTAGTTTAATATAGATTAACACTGTAATGATGCTTCTTCTGAACATTATGGGCATTCTGTCAATGACTTCTGAAAGAATAGGACCTTACATAAAAAAGCACCATTGTATGGTCACCCATTATAATCTGCAAAAACATGACATAGAAATCAATCTACTAATATCTTCATTGAGTCACTTCTCATTATAAGAATGAGACTTTGAATCCTGTTTGGGGGCAGCATTGATAGAATTATAAGTTCAGTTCCATGTTAAATATATTTTACTTGTTTCCACTTTGAGTTTGTGTACTTTCAACTTCAAACCTCTTGATCCATCTGTAATTCTCTTCTACCATGAGAAGTGTTCCACAACAATTACTGTATTTTAATATTTTCCATATTTTTATTTGCTAAAGTGTAAATCAGCTTCTTTTCTGCTTTAATCATAGAATCATTCCAGTAGGAAAAGACCTTTAAGATCATCAAGTCCACACACTAACATAACTCTACTGAGTCTGTTGCTAAATTATATCACTGAGCACCACATCTACAAATCTTTTAAACACCTCCAGGGATGGTGCTTTAACCACCACCCTGGGCAGCCTGTTCCAGATTTTCAAAACCCTTTCAGTGAAGAATTTTCTTCCAATATCTATTCTGAAGGCTGATTCTTAATTGAATTTTATCTCTCTTTCAAGTACTGGGCAACAAACAAGGATTTAAGTATAATGAGTACCCTTATGGTCTCCACTGTGCAAAGAGTTTGTTTATTATCTAGGTACACTTGGAAAAAAAATAGAAATAAATACTTTTTTTCTATGTCAATTGAGCTCTTAATGGATTTCAGTAGTCTCACCCTTCTTTCTCCCATATGCCAGAGAGATATTCCCACTCAAAGGAGATCCAGTAAAAGAGCACTGAGTAGTCATAAGTCTTGGTATAAACCAATCATCAAAACACCTCACATGAGATATGAGCATGGAGAGCCAGTTACCCCAGGCTGCTGCTCCTATCAGTGAGAAAATCAGATACTGCTAAAGTGTAATTAATCTCTCCCAAAATAGTCAGATGAACTCAGATGAAGTGTACCCAAAAAGCACCTCCATCAGCTATAAATGGAAACCGGGGCAACAATCTCAGACAGAAGCATCTATAGAGCCAGTTTTGTCAAATTTATTCCCCTCTCATTCTGCTGCTTTTGAAGGAAAGATTGGAGTAGGAAAAAAAGCATCAAAATCCTGAACTCGTTTCTTGTGTGGAGCACAAGGATGTTAAATGGAGAGTCTTGGCTACTTCAGGGAACAAATGAAATTCCTGGTTTCTCATCAGAGGGAATAGGCCATCCCAGTTTTTGGACAGGGAATTGATAATGACATAAAGGGTCAAAATGTTAATGTGATTAGATCTTCTAAAAAAGTAATTGTTCTAGGTAAAATTTTACAGAACTATCAGAAGTAGTAACAATGTGCTCATCTCACTAAGCACTTCTTTTTCTTTATTTGGGATTCCTTTAGCATTAACAGTAATTAGATGCTGTTAATGGGGTATGAATATGGATGAAATACATCACTATTTAGGATTCTAAAAGTAATTTGCTTTAATCACTGTTTTCTTGCAGAAAATTTGTTTTTATAGGTACAAACATTTTCTTGGATACAAACATCATTCTCACAGAATGAGCAGAATACCTGAGTAAGGCATATTTAGAGTTATTCCAAGATTTATCAAAAAAACAGTAGCAATTTTATACAGTCAACACATTAGCCTAGGAGTCAAGTAAAAAAGGAGAAAATTATCACTTATGGAACAGGATGGAATGGAGCAGATCTTGTAATTCCACCTCTTTCCTTATAAAAGAAAAAGATGTAAATCCAAATCAGAAAAAATATTCAGTGAACATATGTGATGTAACTGAATGGCAGATATAGGCCTGAAATAATAAATAAAAAACCACAACCTCAAACATACAACTCTATGGCATGTGTTATATAACATTGATTTTATCATAATACTTAGATGTTGGTTTTGATGAGTTTCATGGATAGAGAAATATTATCAGCATAGTATATTGGACTTCAAGAACATTTGTCTTGGAATCATGGGAGAATCTGTTTCATAAATTCAAATTACAAATATTCTTAAAGCAATAAAAAATCCACAACCTATACTATGCTAATTATATTAAAAACTGCTTTATAAGCATCATTATTAGTATGGATTTGTGTATGAGTACTTGCATTTCCCCTGGGTTCATCAGTGAACCTTGTTGGTTTCTGTTATCTGAAATTTTTAAGAATGACTGGGAGAATTTTAGTATCACTGAGACAGATCTGTTGGTGACATGAGAGGAAGGAGAATGGTCAAATTGAAACAGTACATAGAGTTTAGTTTCAGAAAAGGATTATGTATTTCAACATGGTCAAGGACCATGTATATAGGAATTGAGAAACTAGAATAATATTATGGGTTTGCTAACCTGGTAAATATTGACTCTAAAAGGTACTTAGTGACATGGTGGACAGTCAGCTAATAATGAGATTCCAGATGACATTGCAGTCAAAAGGAATAATGGACAGAAGTATGGAACAATGACTTGGAGTTGTGAGGCTGTAATTCATCTGTGTTTAAAAATAATGATTTCATTCCTGGAATTATTCATCCATTTCTGGTGCCACTGCATTAAGAGAGGCACTAAAGCCTAGAAAGAATTGAAGGAAGTGACTAAAACCTGAACAACATTGTGGTTTGTTGGGGACAGGAGGTATTCAGTCTTTTCAAGCAGAAAACTATAGGATGATTTGACGGTGTCTTCAAGTATCTGTGTGGGCTATAGAAATTCAACCTGGAGTACTAGGACAGAAGTAAACAATCCTGGGAAGCCAAAAGGGCTTAATGTTAGCAGAAAAAAAGGAAAACTAATGAAGGGTATTAATGAGTGAAACAATTTTCTAACTTCTTTGGTGAATATTCATTGTTATAAACTGTAAAGCCAGGACTGGATGTTTGTTTCATAAGACACCACATGGTTTACTTCAACTCTGGCTATTTCAGTTCAGGCAGGAATTAGTGCATTCCACTCCTGTGGTTTGAACTTGTCATTAAATTAGAGCATTCCCTTAAGACCACCAAAATCCATGATGTTGTTTATTGATACAGAGGAAATTAACTGGCACTTCCAGATTTAATTTGGAAGATTGCTTCCCATTGTGAACAGAAAAACATTCCTTTGAACTTTTATTAAAGATTCCAGCTTACAGATTATATATGTGTAACTTAAGAGATCACGATTATGTGGAAGTTGAGGTCCCTCAGCAACAGGAGTTCCTGGGCATGACTTGATCTTACAGATGTTCCACACATGGAAGCAGACATCAAACAGAGCACAGTAGAGCTGCCCATACTCTCAGCTTGGAGAGTGCAAAATTTGAGCAGCTCTACTCCTGATGTCCACTGCTTTTCCTGTGCTCACACTGGGAGGAACCACTGCCTAGATGAAGAATTTTTTCCCTGCGAGGGTGACAGAGCACTGGAACAGGCAGCTCAGGGATGTTGTGGAGTCTCCTTCCTTGGAGACATTCAAAGCCCACCTGGATGCATTCCTTTGTGACCTGCTATAGGTGACCCTGCTCCAGCAGGACTACATGACCTTTTGAGGTCCCTTTCAACCCCTAATTTTCTGTGATTCTGTGATTGTAAGCCTAGGACTCAAACAAGAATGTTAAATGTGGAACCTGCTGTGTGGTGTAGCCAATGGGCAGGTTTTGGAACAGATCTCAACATCTAGGAAGACACTGATATTGGTGACTTGACTCAGAAAACTGTCACCTTTCCTCCCTTATTCTACAGAGATACTAAGTGCCGGTACTTTTAAATAAAAGTCAAATATCTTCTGCTCTTGAAATTGGGGTGCAGAATCTGGATGCTTTGTAGAATCCTCAGTTCACAATATAGAAAATTATATCCAATACAGACTTGAAGAAGAATACACCTGCTTTAAGCTATGGCTATTAGAAAGACCAATCTGATTTCATGAGATATTATTCTACGTCTGCCTTACCATACCAGTGGTTGTTTCCAATGCCTTTTCCCAGGAGGCTGAGCTGGAATTGTATTCCAGGGGCAATTAAAAAACTAGAGGGCAAGTTGGGTGTTATTGCTGAAAATTAACATTTAACTTTAATTGTTCCCTTCCATACTACTTTGAAAATTATTCCTGTGTGCAAACTGAATGAGAATGGAAAAGGTCATGTTCAACTGTAGATATTTTTAAAAAAACAAACTTTAGCTCTAGTTTACCACCTTGTCTTCATTTTAAAAATAGCAATATAAACAAAACAAACCTTGTCTGCATGCCTGCTTTACATTAGAACCTCACAAGGAAAGTTATAATGTTGCCTGTTGCTCTGCTGAAAAGAAAAATAACCAATTTACTCTTGTGTGGTTCAGAGGAAAATAGCCTTGAGAAAATGTTATTGATGTAGTATACTTATGTTGGGTTGCAAGACAAATTATGCCATCAGCAAATAAGGTCAGAGTAGCAGAGTGAATTACTGGCAAAAATAAGTTGGTTGCAAAGGACAAAGGTTGTTTAACTGCATATAAACCTTGAAGTCAGATGAGAAGAAATAATAACAGACTTTGAGTGCAATGTACTATTTTAAAGCTCCCCAAAACTCCAAGTGATTTTTTTGTGGATGACCATTACGTTTTCCAGGAAGGATGAAGAGAGCTGCATGACACAATATCTGCCTGTGATTATCAGGAGCTAGTTTAAGGGTCTCCTGAAAAGTATGGTGTAGCTGCTTCAGTCAGCAAACTTTGAACCTTGCCTTTAGAGAGCATAATGCTGCACTTAGGGGTATGCTCTTAATGCTTTCCCATGCAGTCCTAGAGAAGTTAACGTGGTTTTCTGCAGTAGGGAAGAATGAACATAATAGATGCTGGACCTGCTTAGTCACAAGTATAGACAGGAGTTCACTGCACAGAAGACCAACTTACTTAGTTTTAAACGAAGCAGAATTTTGTTTTGCATCTGTGGATGCTTTTCTAATTCCTTGTCTGTCTGGAACTTTTAACACAAGTTAGCTGAATTATAGCATCAGTTTTTTAAAGAAAAAAATGTTCATAGTCATAGCATCATAGAATTGTTTTGGTTGGAAAAGACCTTTAAGATTGCCAAGTCCAAATGTTAACCCATCAATACCAGGTCCACCACTGAACCATATCCCCATGCACCACATCTACACATCTCTTAAACAACTCCAGGGATGGTGATTCAATCACCTGCTTGGGCAGGTTGCTCCAGGTTTTGATAACACTTTGAGTAAAGAAGCTATTCCTAAAATCCAATCTAAAACTCCCTTACTGAAACTTGAATCCATTTCCTCTTGTCGTATCACTTGTTACTAGGGAGAAGAGGCTGACCCATGCTTCACTACAACTTTCTTACAGGCAGCTGTGGAGTGATAAGGTCTCAGACTCCTTTTCTTTAGACTAAACAACCCCAGTTCCCTCAACTGTTCTTCATAAAACTTATTCTCAAGACCCTTCACCAGCTTTGTTTCTTTTTGGATGTGCTCCAGCACATCCAATGTCTGTCTTGTAGTGAGGGGACCAAAACTGAATATAATTTCCAAAGTGTGGCTTCATCAGTGCTGCTTACAGGGGAACATCACTTCCTTGGTCCTGCTGGCCACACTAGTCATATTAGATTTATTAAAACTGTTTAAGTAAAACAGCATTAAGCTTGACAATATTGCTTTGCAGCTGCATTTGGCATTGCATTTTTGAAAAGAGAAAGCACATGTTTAGATACATCCTGGGCGTTAGTTGCTTTTTTGCTATGCTTTTCACACAAGTTATAGGTGGTAATGCAATATTTTGAAGAAGAAATCACAGTGGGAATCTTCTCTTTTTTAGGAGTGCTTTAACTTCTGGGATAGAACAACATGAAGAATAAATGCACGGGTAGAGACAAAGCCAAGGCTGTATTTGTACCTCTGGTTAGCACCCCCTTAAGAGGACTTATCCTGAAAAGGGTGAAAATGAGTGTCCCAGAGCTGAGCCTAGGAGTGAGCTTTCATCTTCCATGCAGGTGGTGGAAATCCCCTACTCAAGCTCAATCATAAACCCATCCCTGACTGATGGCAAAGCCCATGGTTTCATGGGTGCAGCTGTTCCACCACACCCAGGCTTGAACCCTGGCATTCAATGATCTCTTCTGTTTTCAGCATGGTCCCCATGTCCCAGGTAACACCAAAGCATTGCTAATGGTCAAGTACAAGCCAAAGACCATTCCTGATATGTAGTTAGGGTGTCAAAAGCTTATTTTCAGGACTTAGGGTACTTGCCTGGACATCTGTGGGCTGCATCTCAGACTGGTTGAGGGTGAGGGATGAGTCCTGGCTGGTGAGACCCTAATTTGCTGTCCCCAAATGGATCCCTGTGTCTTCTAGCACTCCAGGTGCTACCAGTCCTCTTGCCCTAACTCCTATTGTGGATGGCCACGGCCTCAGTAGGCAGCTTGGAAACATAGATGATTAGAAATACTTTTTCCAAATAAGAATTTTCTCCTTTCAAATATCACTGCTGAACTGATCTATCATGGCAGTAAATCCTATAATATGGTCACTGATGCTAAACTGACAGTTACAGCTCCTTCCTCATGCCTTACACTGCTCATTTTTAGCTTTCCAAAACTTTACTTTGTAATGCCACCTCTTACTTCCTGGGCATGTATAAAACATTGTCACTGGGCTTCTGCTTTCCCAAATGTTACTTGCCAAATAATTCGAAAGAACATTTGTGTCCCTCAAATGGTGGAGTAAGAAAAAAAACCTGTGAAAAAGGTTTGTACAACAAGGAAGTAGAAGAGGACTTTAAATAGTTTGAGAAGGAATTCTTCACACAGAAGGAAGATGCTTAGGTATATATACTTCATAATCATAATAAGGCAAATTGACCCAGAGAGTTCTGCTGTGGATCAGTGGTTTAAGTAATAGCTTGTGAGACTTGATTCCTCAATTACACTCCTGATCTATACAGAGCTCCTAGGCAAGTAAGATCTTTATGGGACCTATTCCAAATTCTTTCAAAGGTGCTTTATGCTGTTCTAATTGAATTGATTCTAGTGGAGTCACTTTCACTTTAAATCAATGAAAGTGAAATCAGGAAATTATTACAGTCTCAGTTAACTCACCTACCAAGTAGATTCAGTCTACTGATTAGGGCTAGGAGGGAGTTTAGAGCTGATTTTTTAGTTTTCTATTTACAAAAATACGACTTTTTAGAATTTAAAAAATGTCAGAAGACATGACATTTATGTTACATGAAAGTACAGGACCTAGAAATCAATGTATTGGACTCAGACTGAAAAAAATGCATCACTGTGACTCCATGGGTCTTCAAGGTGCCTATTATGCAATTGTCCACCCTTAATGTGGGTCCTCTTGCAGGGCCATCAGCCTGGTAGGTTGGATGAGTAAGACCTGAAATTCAGAGCTAAGTGGTGTCAGACCACATGGCACTGTACTCCATCTCCCTCTGTACAGAGGAGCACTGCAACACCTTGAGTAGCTGCTATGCTAATTTTACGAGGAAGACAGAGTCAACAGGCAGCTCAAAATGCAAATGTAGCTGAAATGAAACTTTTTGCATCGGTTATACATAAATTTAATGTTTAATGCCAAGATATTGCCTGTCAGTATGATTTCAAGTCTGCAGATTGCAAGAGAAAATAGGAAACAAACTGCTTATAGGACACAGAACATAAAGCCATTTCCTAGGTATTTGTTTGATAAATCCAGTGCCTCAAAAAAATCCCTAACAACCTCCTCACTGTACAGCTTGCTCACATATATATACATTCTTACTTCCACCTGTGATTATTAACTTAATGACTGTGTTGTAAAATTCTATTGCATTTGGAACAAGCACATGCTGCCTGGCCAGTGAGGACCAATGCCTGATTAACCAGAGGATGGCAAAAGGCAAATGACAGATGAGTCCAAACTGCAGTTAATGTTATCACAGGTTTAAATTCTTTCTGTAAATCTGGCTTAAATCTCTAGGAACTTAAAGTCTCTAAATACTTTGTCTGCATTACCAAAAGATTCAGAACAGTTTTGAAGAGGAAGGAAAGGTGGATGTAACAGCAGACAGGTTTTCTCACCGCACAAGTCTTTTCTTCCAAAGGCAGGCAAGGAAATATGGCAGGAAGTCACACATTTGCAAATTCTGATTTTTTTTTTAAATTTACTGTTCCTTGAGGTTTAGTTTTATTGTTTCAGCTCATATTTTCAGATGAGAAAAGATATTAAAATACCAAAATTTTCCTCAAGGTATAATTTTTTATTTTATTTCCATTTTCAGTGCTTATTTACTTTAAAGAGGTCTTTGGAGGCTCAATTTAGGACTAAAATAATTATAAAATCTTTGAGTAAAAAGAACGTCAAAAGGGCTAAGCCTGTATTTTATTACAGCCTCTGCTAAATACCTTCTAGCTTTCCTGACTGCTCATAGGACTTATTTCTAAGTTTCCATCCCCTTTTAGACTTCATGCTTTCTTCAGAAGTGTTTTATATATCATGATGGGGAATCTGACTTTTCCATAGGAAAAAGGAATTTTTTTTTCCTTTTTCCATAGGAAAAGCCAGACAAGGTAGGAGGTGAATGTGAGCCTTTCAGCGAAGCTGTGGCTGTGCCTCTCCTGCAGCATTCTGCTACCGCAGCTTTGTGTCTGCCCCAGCCTCCAGCGTGCTGCAGAGCTGCAGCCTGGCCGTGCCAGGAAGATCCCATCATTGCTGCAGATATTTCTGAAGGAAATACAGGTTAATAGAGTGAGAAAACCTGGTGCAACACGTGCTGCATTTGGCTTGTTCGCAGATATCTACAATCATAATCTGCATTTTTCCACCTAAAATGCCCTGAGCTGGTTTGCGTTCTGACTTCCCTAAATCTTTACATCTCAGCCCTGGCTGCAGGAGGAGCTGGAAGCAGTTCAGATTTCTGTCTTAATGCTAAAGAAAGAACTAATCTATGTATTAGATAGATTAGAGACTGTGAAAGGGGTATTCATTTGAATTCTTATTTATAAGAAGTTGTCATAGCTGTATATAAAAGCAAAATTTATTATATTTTTCTCTCTAGGGAAGTAGGTAGGTACTTTATCCCTGTTTTACAAATGGCAAAGGAAAAACAGACAGACTGTAAGCTTGATATTTATTAGAATTTTGAGTGACTAATTTTCAGAGAGCCAAGCTCAGGTGGCTGCTAAAATTAGCCTTATTTAGGTTTATTGTTATCATTATTATGGACTGGACACCTGCTCAGGCAGCAGTTTAAATTGTATTAGTCTGTGTCTAAATACAGACAGTAAAGAAAATCAGCTTCTGGCTATTGTACTTATCATCTCAGAATGAAACAAGAAACCAGACTGAAATATGGACCCACTGAGGAGTTAAAGAAGAATGAAACCCAGAGCTACAGATTATTTCCAATCCAACATCCTCAACAGGCATCACAGAAATGCCATCAACTATTTTTTCAATCGATCTGAAGATCCTGTTAGACTAAGTATATCTGTAGCTCTATAAATGGGTGCTTATAAACATAAAAATATGCATCATACAGTTTCACAGAGGTGTGCAAGAATCTCTTTCCACTCATGAAAAACACCAGATGAAAAGCACAAATTTGTCTCTTTGAAAGTATGCTGAGGGTGGACACCACTAGCTAGTAAATAAGAGAGTGTAGGTAGGTTGTAGCTCATGAAGATACTTGAATCTGAAGACTGACAGCTTTGCTGACTATCAGGAAGAAGCAAATGAAGGAGCGTCTGTGAGGTACCTGAGGCTACAAGAAACATTCTCATTTCATGAGAAGACTAAGGGAAACAACATCCATAACAAAAGCAAAAGTAATCAGATTGTACTTCACCAGACCAACAAGACCAAAAGGGTGGCTATCAAATAACTGAGCTGTGGCATGGCCACAACAGGCAGAATTCAGTTGATATTAACTAAAGAAAAATGCCTAGGGGTTGTTGTGGACACCAGGCTAATAATGAGCCATGATATCTGTATCAGAAGTACAGCAAACATGCATAATGATCTCCTTTAGGAAAGCAAACTAAAATATGTTACTATCTTCCTGGACATCTACATGTAAAAATGTTCCGATTAAGGGCTAAAAATTACAAAAACATAAAACCGATATTTAAAAAAATATTTTAGAACATCACCTGGTTACATCATAGCATTTGTGTGTTGAAAGGATACTCTACTGCTGTGCCACAAGGTCCCCTCAGTAACATTACTATTGAATTGGCTGCCAGGCATGAGTCAAGTCAATAGAAAATGTGCATGGACTTTTAAGGACCTACCCAATTCCTTTCTGATTCTGTTAGGAGCAACACCTACCAATACAATGTAAAGGAAAAAACCATATGTATCCTTGCACAAGTTTAAAATGCTGGAAAATTGCAAACCAGCAGTGCAGGGAACTTAAAATCTGCATTCACTCAAGGTGGGAGCTTGGGAGATTGAGTAAGCATAAGAGCAAGAAGCTTATTCTTTGTGTCTGAGAGTTATAAAACAAGACTGAACATCTTTGTGGGAGATACTAATGAAACACTCTGTTAGTGACATGTTTACAAGGGGAAATGAACAGGAGGGTAATACAGGAGGATATCTTATAGGGTATGATTATTCCCTCAGGGCTTATATGTCTGCAAGACTATTAGGGACATGTCTAATAAAACATACGGCATCAGTTACCATGCAGCCCAGTTCAAGATATGGCTGCTAGTTTAAAGTTTGTCCCATGCAGTGACAAACAATACATGAAACAAGTGAAAAAGTGGAGCACAGAACCTGAAAATGAAACCTCAAAAATGTGAGAACAATCCACTGACATAAAGAAAGCTGAGGTTTGGCTCCCTGCATTACCCAAGGAGCGTGATAGCCTCTCAGAGATCTCTTTCCCCAGAGGCACAGGTTTCAATTTGCACCAAGCTCCCAGAAACAATTCAGTAAAATATCACAAAGCTACTAAATTCTTCAGGGCTGAACTAGGCATGAGTTAAACTCCCATTGGGTACAGGGAGAAAAAATGTGATAATTAAAAGAGAATGTAAGACAGCAGTGGACATCTATTTCAAATGTTGCCTGGTGTTAGGAAAAGAGGTCCATTAATGGCCAAAAATATATGAAATATCACCCAAAGTAATAATAGTCTTAATTTCACCAGAAGATACTTTAAAAGGACAGCTCTCATCCAGAATTAAATGGAATGATTTACCTCTAATACCAATTGCCAGCATTAAATAGCACAGTTCTTAAAAATCTGTTCCTTGAAGAAATCCTTTAGATGATGTAACATGCCAATGCAATTCAAAGGCATTTCTTTTTCATGATGCAGATTTTTAAAATATCCACCCTCTGTTCAGTGCTGTCATTGCCAGGGAGAGTTGGAGCACCAGCTCATATAGGTGCAACATTTTTGTAGCAATTACTAAAGGTTGGTAAGAGGTAAAGAACATTCTTTTGAAACAGTAATAATAAAACCAGTAATGACCATGGTGGTGATTAAGGTGATCATGAGAGATGTACTAAACTACAGAAAAATATTTCAGTAATGAAATCTTCCAAAGCAAAAATAAAGAAACTGAAGAAAACTATAGGAGATGGTTGAGAGGGCAAAAACATTGAGACATTAAACTCTTTTGCCAAATCTAGAATCCAGGAGTGGCTTCTTGAATCTTAATGTTGATAACTGCTGGCTTCAGTTGAAAGTTTATGTCTTTGTGTGGATATGTTCCTTTCCAGTGTCTATGGGTGCTGTATTTGCGGTCAGAGAAGTGGTGGTAATGTTTGGTAAATTTGCTTCTTCAGGAATGACTCAAATTTACAGTCCTTGTGCTACTGAGCTGTGCATACAGCCAAAAATTTCACCTACTAAAATTTCTGGGATATTGCAACATAACTTTGCTAGAACCCGTACAGGTATTGGGATGCCAACACAAACTGTACTGCTGATCTCTACACAATAACAGCAGATAAACTTTTACCAGTCTGATAGCTTACAAATAACCTAAGTGGATTACCAGACACCTGGAAAGACTCTACAAATGTGAAAAAAGTGGTCTTTCAGTTTGAAATTTGTGTCAGTGATAGAAGAGAACTTGCCCAAGGACAAATGAATATTTGCAGTCTAGATTTCTCTTTTTGAGCCTTTGACTTCTGCATATTTTTTATTTCAACTTTAAAACAGGAATATTACATAACAATCACTCTTACACTACAAGTGCTCAAATACCACTAACATGTAGATCCAGAAGTAGCTGCAGGGGTAGATAATGCTAGGTTGCCTTGCTGAAATCATCTGTTTCCATAAAGATAGGCACAGGTGCAAAGCAAGGCAAAATAGCCAGAGAACAGTGAATCTTTTTTACCAGAAGATGCTAAAAGAATTTACTTGCTTAGCAAGATGAAGGTAGGTATGGGGTATGATTTTTGTTCTTTAAAAAATATCCTTTCCTCTTCCTTTTCTTTATAATAATTTAAGAAAAATCAAACTTTCACACAAAATGGCCATCAAGATCTTTGGAGTGGATATTAGTCAGATTAATTGTTCAAGAGCAAGGTGACATAATATGTTTCCAATAAAAGACTTGAAAAGGGAACTGAAACTAGCAAGGGAACTAAGACCTCTCTACGAGTGTACATATTGCAAAATCCAAGACAGCTTTACAGTGGAGTCAACTACTGTAATGGGACATCCATTTCTGCATCGTGCCAAAATATTGTTAGATTTGGAGATCTCCAGGGTATTAAGTTTTCTGGCCTGACACGTTCTCATTTGAGATTGAACTGGAGCAGGGAGAGGATCTAGTTTTACACATAACACAGGGAGCAGGAAAAGGAGTATGGAGACCTGTAGAACCTGAGTAGGCTTAGCTTCACTGCAGTGTTTTCTTCTGTACCTTGGCTGTCTGATGGATGATTTTACTGGTCTTCTTTCTGAGCCAGTGCCATTCTAAACCTACTTCATAGCTCCTCACACGGTCTCTTCGTTAATGCAGGAAATGTTTTTTCCAAGTGGCAATGCTTATTATTGCTGAACTTTCCAAGTGCTTCCCCTTTGCTTTCTTATGCTTCTGCTGTCTCTTTCTCATTTTTAACGTGATAACCAGAACCTCATGCTTTCGGGAGTTGTTTTTCAGATAAACTTCATATAGCAGTGCCTAAACCCTGGAAGCTCTTCAGACTCACCAGCTGAGATTTCTCTTGGCATTATAACATCCCTCGCTGGCATGCAGTCAGTGAACCCTGCTAATATACCATCAATCCTGTCTGGCCCTCGAGAAAGGAGAGTGCCGGGACTTGGCCGGAATACTACTGTGCTTGGCTTATTCCCAACTGGAGTTGTTTAAAACAGTCCCCAGGCTGCTTTAATGCATGCCAAAGACAGCTTGCTAATCAGTGAGCTGACTCCCTGAGCCACCCCATTTCCTGCACCTTCTGTGCCTGATGGTTCCTGGGCACATCAGGCAACCGAGGCCAGGCAGCTCCTCTGATCCACTATCACTGACAAAATTCAGTATCATCAAAGCTCCCCAGCATACCTATCACTCTGTCAAGATGCTAAGGACGAGTAACACACATGACTAGATTGAATTCTACAGAAACTGTGAGAGAATCTGAGTTTAAACTTTCAGGTATGCAAAATATTTTCTTTAAACCATTATGTTTTAGAATGCTGTGAAATAAAACTTTATCCTGGCCTCCACAGACTGCTGGTGCATGTGTGGCAATGAGCAAAAACCTCCCCTTCCTTTAGTTGTATTAATTGCCACTCATTAATTTCTCTTTTCCTGCAACAAAACAGAGATGTGTGCATTTGAAGAAACATTGTCTATTATCTTCTGTAAGCCCGCTGGCTATTTTTTCAAAGATGAGTTACCATGGAATTGGTGGGAAAATTTAGCCTGTGGAGATTGAACTTTGTTCCTTGTTACTCTGGCTTTGTTGAGATATTTTTAAAAGGTGCAAAACAAGTGTAAAAAGCTGTTGTTACTGTCTGTGAGTGTTCCACACTCCCTGTGCACTCTCCACATGGATGTAAACGGTGGCATAAGGCAACAAGATGTCTTGGCTGAGAATTAGCAGGTGAATATATTCAGAAGTTTCTCATTCCCCTCCACTAAACTCATCTGATTTATTCCTTAGATCTGCTGAAATCAATACGAAAAGGTTAACTTTTAAATGGAAAAAGTTCTTTTTTCAGACACTGAGCCATCACCATGGCAGTGTCCATTTTCCATGCTCCACTGAATCCGTACATGCCTGCTCTGCAGCTTCACTGACTTATCATGGGCAGGGAACGTGCACTTAGCATTGCTGGGAATGTTTATTCTGAAAATCATTGCAGGCTTTTTTTTTTTGCCAAAGAACACGGGAGGGCTTGTTTTTACTGAAATTCAACCTGCCACTCTTTGAACTCAAGAATTAACCTTATTTTGCCAGAGGATTTTGGCAGCTGTAGCTGGTAATTCTGTAGCTTTTGTGGTTTGGGGTTTGTTGTTTTTTAATTTTTTTTTTTTTTTTTTTTAAATAAAACCACCATGTCTATCTTGGTACTATAATTCAGGCTTTATCCTACAAATAAATAGTTTTAAAGATAGCCCCATGGTGTGCTAGCTAATAACACTCTAGATATTGAGAGTTGTCTAGCTCTGCAGCGTTCTCTCTGTACTCCCTGAAACTGTAAACTCCCTAGGGCATGGACCTTGTCTTCTCCTGTTTGTTTTTTCCCTATTCTATACATATTTATGACATTAGGAATAAAAAATAGCTTTGGACAAATGTCAATCAATATTCAATAAAAAGTCAAACTCCAGTCCAGCAATATATCCAAATCTGCTTCGACCAGCCTAATCACCATTAAAATATCAAAATTGTTGTATTTTGATACAAGAATATAATATATTTGTATTATTGAAATTGCAGTAGTCCTTTTAGAAACTATTGTTAAAAACCTATTGTTAAAAAATCCTTATCAAATTCTCTTTCATTACATATCTGTGCCTTTATTATGGCTATGTTCTCTTATCATTTGTTTGTTTTCATCATTTCATTACACCACCTGCAAGTAACACTCTGATGCTTTGGCCATGGTTTACTGCCCTGTACACACCTTCAACACAAGTGTACACTCTGAGCTAATAGAACATTCCAGAAGAACCAATAAGCTGATAAACAAAAATTTAAAGTTGGCTAATCAAACACATGGGCATTTGCTCCTTAGAGATCTAGGCCCTGATACGGTGTTTGCACAGAAAAGTGTATTTACATACTACAAGCCATGCAAAAAGTTTCAAAGTTATTTGCAACAAATGGTCACCTGAAATTCAAGACTGTCAACATTTGGAAATGTGTGCAATACTTCGGGGCCAAATACAAAATAAAATAGGGAAAGGAATGTGAAGAAAAGACTCTTAACACTTGTTTGAAGTGAGTGAGAGCACAGAAGGAGCTTTTAAGCCAGAACATAACCCGTCTGTGGAGACTTGACAACTCCCCCCCCAACTTGAGTCTGTGGTCCTGAAAAGTTTATATAAGGCAGTAGAGGGCTTGTCAGGTGCCATCTACTTTCTGTGACAGACAGAAGCCTAATTTAGATTGCAAAAGACACAAATGAAGAATGGAGATCAGTCTGAGAGGAGGTTTGAACAGGCTATACATCTGCATACATATTACTCTCCCTTTGTTATCTGTGTTGCCCTGAAATTCCTCATGTTGTTATCTGGTGTGAGAAGCCACAAGTCAGGATAAGCCTGGCTGTACACAGACCTTAACAGACAACGTCAAAACAAAGGCAGGATCTGTGGGGTGAGCAAGAGGCATAATTATGAAATCATACATAAATATATTGCTTTTGGTACAAAGGATTTTCTGCTCTAGGTCAGACCAGTGACTCGTTATATCCAGAATGCCGTCTCTGGCAATAGCAAACACACAGTGCTTTTGAGGAAAACATAAGTCTTTGACAGAATAATACCCTTTATTCTAGAAGCAAATGCATAAGCTTAGGCTTAGCAAGAGCTAAGCTTAAGCATAGCAGTTTTGTATACAAAAAGTGGGGAGGTGTGCTCACAGATTGGTCTTGTCCCAGTACACATTCAAAAGCTGGAGAAGTCACACACCCAGCCAGGCTTTATACCCAGCCTCAAAGGCATTTTTCTGGCAATATGTTTCACAAGCCAAATATACTCCTTATACCTCAGGCTCTCTGCCTCCTTTTCATTTCATAGTTTGCTTCCTTATTTCTTTTTTATGTGATAAGATACGTTCAAATGTGTTTTACCTTCCCAGTGCCATTCACTGTTTTATGCTTGCAGCCTATATTGTACATCTCTGAAAACATATCCTACCAAGCCTTGCCATTTCATTAATCTTATAGTTTTCACATCCAAGACAAAAAGTTATAATTTTCTTATACCGCACTTTTAAATGACAAGCCAGGGGAGGTGGGTGAAAGATTCTATGCAGCATAGGAAAAAATGAGAAATTGCGTTTGCAAATAATTAAACAGAGACATTCAATGTGGCTGTGCTTCTTTTCAAACAAAAAAGATATAGAGAAAATTGAATTTGTCAGAGCCAGAATTATACAATCTAATTTTGGCATTTGATGTATTAACTCTTATGCTTATTTCAGTAATAATGACAAGTTGTGTTTAAGAAATTCTTCCAAAATTACTTGTTTTGGAAGAGATAACAACCAAAAAATGTTTTGGCAGCCTTGAGGACAGAATATTTGTGATGAGAAGCCAATGGACAAGGAACTTAACACATGGGAAGACAGTCATTATCTTACAAAGCTGACATTATTCGTGGCAGTGCCTTGCATGGTCAACAGGGATCTTTAACACAAGCAGTGCCTTGAGTGCCACAGGCAGGTGGATGGGTAGGACATGGGCAGCACTGTGGAATACCATAGACAGGAAAATTAATGTAGGCTTCAGAGTGAGTCTTCTAAGGGAGAACAGAATGATTCAGCAGAAATCCTAAATGCATGCCCTCTTTTTCAGAGGGGTCTTTTAAAATAAATAAATACATATATAAATAAAAGAGATAAAGGGAAGGTGAATAAGATAAAGCAGGCTCTCTGTTTCAGCTCACTGTTTTATCACACACAACCTGCATGTAAGGAAGTCAGTAACTGAACAAAGGCATGGTTCTTATTATAAGGAGCAAAGCACTTCTATTTCAAAAGCCTTGAAAAGGCAGGCTATGAGTAAATCATCCTTGGGGAAATGCAGGCTAAAACTGACTTGCTTCCAAATACTGCATTTTGGTTTTTGATTATGGCTCTGAGGTCATTGGTTTGGGTAACTTGGACCCTCCAGAGCCTCTTGGCACTGATTTATAGCCTGTCAGAGCAGGACCCCTCAGTCTCCTTTCTGAGTTCCCTTCTGAGGGTTGTCAGCACCAGTGTTCTCTAATGGATCTTTGTAGTGGTGGTCTCCAGGACCATCCCAGAGTTCTTTGTACCATCACCTCCATGATCAAAACAATGATACAAAAACAGTCTGCAAAAAGTCTTAATTATTGCATTTTGAGGAGAGACGAAGGTAAGGTAGTTCCTAACTATAAGGTTTACCAGTGCACAACCATTTCTTTCTGGATAGCTGTAATGTAGTTTAAGGATGGTAGCAACATTTATACATATATATATTTATGCATATATACATTTATAAACACATTTAGATCAGGTGCCTCTCTTGTAAGACCTGAGAATAGAACCAATGCACTCTCTAGGTCAGGTGTTTTATATCGAAATAGGAGTAGATTACATTTTATGTGACATTCACTGCCATTTCCCTGGTTAAGGAATTTTAATGTCCTTCCTGTATTGTACTTTTCATATGACTAAGTCCTAAATTTCTGTCTGAGTCTGTATGGCTTGGCACTTCTATAGATTTTCTGTCAACTTTCTTTTTCATTTTAAGTGATATTAATTTAATGAGTTTTCTCATGTTTTAGCCACTATCTGCAAACCAGGAACATAAAAACCACCTTGATTCTTTGCAATATAAGATAATCTTGAATAGATAGTAATAAGATACCTCGAAGTAAAAAGAGAAATGGAAAGAAATAAAAATTCCCTTATTTATTCAGAAGCCTCTGGGCCATCCTGTCTAAACAGAACTGTTGTCCAAAGCTCACAAGAAAATGAAAGAGAGCAAAGAGGTCCCTCTAGGGTTTTCCAAGGTGAATAGGATTCCGGGAGTTTCCTTGAGGCTCTGGTGTTTATATGTTTTTGTAAAGGACTGGTCAAGGCCTTTGCATGAATTGTCCCTGCCTGTTGCTGATTGTGTCCCTAGGTGATTAAATCACTTCATTGCTTCAGTTGCCCAGGCACTTTTATAGATGCAGCTGTCAACCCCAGTACAGGAAAGGTACCAGCACACTCTCTCTCAGGCCAAATACTAAGTATATGCTACTGACCCCAAGGTGCTGAAATGCACACTCAAACACCATCCTGCAAATACTCAGTGGATAGCTGATGTTCTCATTCCTGTGATCAGAGAGCTCTAGTGAGGCATTATGCTCAAGTGGTAGGCAGGGTGGGAGATATTCTCCATGACAGATTCGCTTCATCCATCTCCATTCTTCAAAAAAAAAAAAAAAGCAAAACCAAGTTGCAGAGTCCTTACACCCCAGTTTGTTGGATTAGCCTTCACCAGGGTGCATGAATGGGCTCTGTGTCTGCTGCTTCCACTCAGGCAATGTGGCAACATAGCAAGACACCTATGCTAGCATCTTTTCAAACCAGTACATATTTAAGCACTGTGCCTACAGATTCTTCTGTGCCAAATTGATATGTAAGAGTGCATCAGTAGTTAGGGACAGCAGAGAGCTTCCAGATAGTTATTGTCACTTGTTTCTCTCTGCTCAGTGAGATTCTCATACCAGTGTTACGTATGCAGCCTCAGATGTTGCATGGTTTTCCAGGAACAAGGTATTTTTCATCTTGAATTTCCCTTATCACTGCTGCTCATTCAGCTGCATAATCCTCTCCTGTTTTGCTTTGCACTCAGAACCAGCAATTGACAATCTGCAGCTGGTCCCAGACTAAGCCTTTTTCAAGTATTATCAGGCTATTTCTTCTGGCAGCTTGCAAACGTAGAGGAGAGGCAACATAGTTGTGCAAATGCAGTGTAGCACAGCATCTCAGGTCCAAACCCAGTGCTGATGCTGAAACTGTGCTCCCCACTGCTACTTGCAGGTGCAGAAGAAGTCAGGGAAGTTCACATGATTGCAACAAATTGAATGCATAACAAAAATGAATATATATAAATTGTTATGTTGACAGATGTGTAGCAAGCTGAGGAAATTTAGAGTGAAATATCTTGCTGCAATGGGAGAAAGTCTGAGAAATTCTGAGCACTGGGGAGGAGTGAGTCACATAAAGCAAAGCTGGAGCCTTCTGAGATTGAAAGAAGATGCATATACTGCATCAAACATTGAACTTAATGAAAAGTCTCAAAAGACACTGGCATAACAGTCTCTCTTTTTTTTTTATCCTCTCCCTTTCACCTGTTGAAGTAAGTTGAATGAATTATCAACGTGTTGTTACACTCATAAACACTGAGAAGCAGTTGGCTTCTTCCTTTGTGGCTGTCACATTGCACTTTGGTAGCATACGAGTACTTGGGACTGTTTTATGATGTTTTAGTAGAATCTTATCAATAAAATATGTTATCCCTGTGCCAGGGGATTGATACATGTGAGAGTTAATAAACAGACAACAGTATGTCTGGAATAATAGATTGCCCATAATAATGTCTCTAAAAGGGGACATTAAAGTCAGTGTGACTCACAAAAGGATCTCCACTGCTCAGATCCACCTTGAGGTATGTGCTGCCAAGATTTACCTTTAAATGCAGCCTTTATAAACTTCACTGAAAGGACATGAGAGACCCATACTGGGAATTGCTGCCAACTTCCCATAAACCAGATGATGCCCTTGCACCCTGTTACAGGTATCTTTACTCCTTAGCAACACATCCTCTCCCATGGAAAACTCAAGGAATACACACAAGTGCTGTGTCTGCATCTTCCCTTGTAAATTCTGTCCAGAGAATGAACTTGGAGCTAATAAAAATAACCACAGAAATGTTAGGTATTTTGGAAGTTAGCCATGAGACAGAGACCAGCTCTTGCAGCCAAGAATCAAAAGCTTCTATTCTGTTTTAAATCCTATCCAAAAGACAAGAGATTTCCCAGAGCAGAATAGCACAGCTTGGAGAATCAGTGACAATGGAAAAAGTTGAAAAAGTTGAGACATGAATATGGATTTTCAGTATGATTTGATTTGCAGTTTCTTTCCATTCTTCTGCTTGTGATTTTCCAAGACTATACACTGATTTTTTGTTCTTTTCCACTCTACTCATCTCCTCTCCCATTCAACATGTTGAGTTAATCACCAAGATTTAGAGTTTTGTAAGTTTATGACTTCCTAATGGAGGGGAAACCTTGCAGCAATAAATTGTACAAAAAGGCCAAAACATGACTAGTCTTGGTTTTCAGTTGGAGACTAGTCACCACTTTATGAATTTAGTTGTCCCACATCAATCACTCCTTTTCCTACTTCCCTTGTACCCAGTTAGTTCAGCCTGCACACAGAGCTCCTTCACAGCATCTGTTCCTCTCTCTGTTTGATTTTTGCCTTCCTTATCACCCGTAATTTCTAAACAAGTACACATTTGCTTTTATAAATACCTAAAATCTTCCTCTCTTAGCACACAAAACCACAAGTGTGTGAAAGGAGAGGACATTTTTCTCTTGGCTCCAACTGCTCCTGATGTCTCTTAGCTGTGGAAAAGTGCAAGAGCCAAGATTTGGGGGGCCTCATTGAAGGTGGTTTGAGCACGTCTCAGGGGAGGAAACACTTAAAGGAGCTCTTCCAAGTGCTTCTAGCTGGTTGTTCTCCATCAAGGTACAGCAAGGTTATCCATTAAGAGGGTTAATGCAGAAGAAATCTCTAGTCTAGAAACAGCAGGAGTGGGTTACGTTGATTGTCATTGTATTGCAAGAAAAAAGGGAAAAAAAAATCCCCCAAAAAACCAAGCAAAAAGGAGAGATTTTACCTCCCTGACCTGAATAAATTAAAAGGAAACAATAATAATAATTAAAAAAATCTTTTTTTTTTTTTTTTTTTTTTTTTTTTTTATGTAAGTGGCAATAACAAGACAAGACTAACAATGACACCATCTGCATCTGGGATCATCCATAAGGTTACACAGAGCATTTTTAGAGGTGGAAGCTAACATTTCCTTGTATATTAGCCAGCAGTTGGTGCCCACACAACCTCATGAAATTAATGGAAACATATTACAGATGTTCCAAAAGAGGTTAATTAAGCATTTTATTTGATTACAGAGTTAAAACACATACCAAACTTTAAATGTACACACAACGTCATGGAAATAGGACTTACTATATATAGGTTTTGCTTCTTTGCCAGTAAAAAAAAAAAAAAAAAAAAAGGCAAAAAAAAAAAAAGGCTGAAATGTTCAAGTCAGATACAGCCTCTTTATAAGAAATAAAAATAATAAATAATTACTTGGTGTAAATGCAGTCATCCATATTAAAGTGAGAGGAAAACAGACACACAGAACCTTTAATGAAGACAACCCTTTAAGACTTCAGCTCACAGCCTCCTAAAAGTAAGGCAGAGAATTTATCTCCCAGGATACACATTCTGTTTACACTCCATGGGGAGATGAAACTAAGAACTGTAAGTGTTAAATTTGCTCAAGACAGGAGAGGGAACTTGTTTTTCTTCATGTAAAAAGACATATGAGATACCAGAACATAGTAAGATTCATAAGCAGTCAGATATGAAGGGACGTGAGTGACTCAAACAAGTAATTTCACAGCTTATATCAACAGCTCTATGGTAATATAAGCTATGATCAGCTTTTTTAATCCCTTGATATTAATTATAAAAGCTGTTCACAAAAGAAAGTGGCAATGCATTCTGTATTTTTTAATGCTGAGATTAAATATTCAAATAATTAATGATGCAATGTTATAGTCAATTATATACATTGGAGTAGGGGTGGGGGGGAAGTCTTAGCACTTGTTCTTGTCATGAGTAAAACTCATTAAACCAGAAAGTTTGGTGCTGTTCCTTTTCACTAATTTGGCTTGATCTGCTGTGGCGACATTATTCTATTATGTAAATTCTGCATAGGATAACTAATTGTGTACAATTTTAATAAGGTAAGATTCACTTCTCTAAGTTAAGTTTTGAGTCACTATAAGATTGAGAAAGTAATTTTGTTTCAAATAATGGTGGGAAATAAATTCTGGGATTTACAGGCATAATGTTGTTATTGTACTGTATATAATATGGTGAGAGTATAAAAGAGGAAAAATGCCACCTATAATATTCATACCCTGAAAGCATTCTCTTTAAAATCACCTTTTTAACGAAAAGAAAACAAATTACATTTACTATGGAAATTTCTAAGGAAATTTGATTTTTTCTGGATTCCAGAAAAAAAAAAAAAAAAAAAATAGAAGTTATGAAAATTAAGGGGAAAAACCCAACCATGTTTTTTGGAATTTTTCAGATAGATCTTTTAGATTTAAAAAGTGTTTGAGAGCTAAAAAACCCTCGTTTGCTTGTTGCATGCTTTCTGGCACCAAGCACTCAAGTTTATTTTCTTGTTTGCTGGTTTATAGAGGGTGTACTTAACAGTTTTGTTGGATTCAGTTCATATCAGCTGAGAGAGAACAATTAGGAACCATTTTCACTCAGGAACATCCCTGAGAAAGAATTGTTTAAAATGCTGCTTTTGATGTGTATAAACTCAATTGCTATATTTTTATCTATTGTTTGCCCAAGGATTCCAAGGAGACTTTACATGTGTCTCTTAATTAAGCTTTGCAGGAAGTGCTCTTGGGTGAACAGGCAGGGACTATCAGAGGAGTTTCATGCATGAGGGTACTGAATCAGAATGAAGTTAAACAGGACAAGTTTTCTGTGGCACAGGCAAGACAGCAATCAGGTCTAGTGACCACCTGGCCTATGCCTTGAAGGCATAGCAATCTTTTCAGTTGCATTTTGGGAGAGTTGTTTTCTTGACATAGCAAAGTCAGAGAAACCACTGGAGTTCCCAGGCCACTTCTTTCAAAGCCTGTGTTTTAATTAACATTTAGCTAAGGGAACTTGTTCAAGAATTTTTATGGGCATAGCTAAAATCCTCCTGCCTGATGACTGACAATATTACATCCCTCTTCAGCAGATGGATTAAATGGGAGGTATATTGGGATTCGAATGAGGATCTTGGCTTCAGAGTGTTAACTATTTCATACCTCATGCAACGACCATATCTCTTTACTTCCCACTGTCTCTATTACAGAAAACATTAGGTGGACACATAGGGTTGGTTTTTTGGGGGGAAGAACTTTGAACAAATAGGTAGTGAGAGGAGGTACAACCAAACAGATCGATACTATTGGATCTGTGTCCTGCAGCTTGTATTTCTGAATCTAGTCCTATAGGGACTGCCTTATATTCAAAATTTAATACCAGCTTCTCCAAGATTACAATGCAATTAATGTGTTAGAGCCCAAAAGCTACCTGAAAATGTGGCAGGCAATAATCTTTCTGTAGTGTGCAAATTCAGCTTGATCAGAACATTTCTGAATTTGCTTACTCACGTATGCTAAAACATAACCTTAGCTAATCCAAAAAGCTCTTAAAAAACATTTAAAAAAATTTAAATGTTCTTTTTCAACACTGAAATGATATATTCTGACTTTCCAATTCCACAACAATTTCTTTCCAAAATTCAGTTCAATTTTTGAGTGTTTAGAAAAGACTTGAGAGAGCTTGAAGTGAAAAGTGATGTGACAGGTCAAATAAAAATATTTTTTTCTGCCTGAAATGATTTTTCTCAAATTGCTGTAACCATAAATGAATTAAATCTGCATTTTTTTTTATACCCAGATATACTCTGCAAAATACAGAGTCTGTAAATATCAAAGGGCTGATTCTGGCAAGTTACAGAAGATGTGTAATAGACCATTGACTGCCGTGGGTTTTGGCAACATTCAGTGTCCCACTAGAGGACAAAAAAAGTGAGAAAGTGTTTGGAGAGGAGGTCACACATAAAGAGTGATTTCATAATCTTTTTAAACTGACCTGAGGGAAAACTTCATATGCTGAGAAATCTCTCAGACTGTGACCTTTCACCATGGCATTTAAAACTAAAATGTACAAAGACTGGAAAAATATTCTATAGGGATCAATCCTTCATGGAGAGGTCATGTGGATGAACCAGAAGACTTTTTTGGCTATATTTTTTTGACCACTCTATATCATACTTAAATGAAATGGAATCTTTATTTGCATCCTAATTTGTAATTTTTGCTATCACCATAAAATTGAGCACTATCCAGGAATGCAACAATAATAAGACTGGCATCTTCATTTCATCATAGCTTTACATAAAAAGTCTAGGATTCATGATATTTCTGTAAGATATCTGTCACTAGGGTAGTAACCCTAGACTTTGTAAAAGGAATCAGGACCTTTCTTTCAATCAAACAAAATTCTTTCAATTAAGTGTAGAAATCCTATGAAATGCACCTTTTATTCTGTTAACTGTGTTGATGTAATTTACTCAGGTGAAGTTGATGTCAAGTATCACTTTGTTTTTCTAATACATGTCAGCTGTAGGAATGCATTCCCAATTCAGTAAAATTGTTATATTGACCATCCAAGAATTCCAGCTGTTTAATCAACAGTGTTGTACACCGTACTGATAAAATAAAATAAAATAAAATAATAAAATAAAATAAAATAAAATAAAATATAAAATAAAATAAAATAAAATAAAATAGAGTTCCTCAGGGTAAAACACAGAATACCAGGAGAAGGATACCTTTGCAAGCAAAACTTGTGGCTGCTGCTGGTGCTTCTTGCATTGCAGTTTTGTCAGTCAGGGACTGAACACCTGCATATCCTTATCTGACATAACTGTGCTGATGGGAATATGAAGCTCACAACTGACTTGCAATATAGAAGCAACTGCATTAGGTGAGTGGCTGCCTGAAGCAGAAGTCATTTCTATGTTGGATAATTCCCCTTGCCCTCTAACTTGGACTGCTGACCCCAAATGCTTAGAATCCTGGAGAATTCCCCTGGTTTCTCTGCCCAAAATACAGCTCTGCAACATGGCATTAATAAATACAGACATTCGTCCACAAAGACCACACAGTAGCCCCTCAAAGGGACTCATCCACTCAGCTACAGACTTCTTGTACCTGTGCCAAAGCTTGCTGTTTAAGGAGATGTAAAAAGGCACAATTGAAACAATGTAATTGAATTATATAAAGGTAAGAATTAAGTTCAATACATTGGAAAACTTCCTAGTGGTAAGAGGCTTGCTTCAGAGAGGTTGCACACAAGTGTAGAGTTTGAGGCACCGGAGAACTGGGTCCTCAGGTAGAAGAAAATGGAAGAGGGCAAAATAAAGTCAAGTCTAATTAGCTTACAGAGTCACATGGGAAGCAGCCATATGGGTCTGTGCAGCTACAGTTCTTTGAACTGAATTAATTGCTTTGACCTGGTGCTGATTACAGCTTGTAGGAATGGTAGGATAAGTCTGGCTTTTGGGGAGCAGACTTAAGGAAGAAAAATGCCGAACCCTGAAAAACAAGTGACCACAGGAATCCTGGGGCAGTGAGCAATTTGAAAAGAATATTTTAAAATCCTTTTTACCAAAAAACCCACCTTATTAATTCAGTAATTAGGTTGGATGGTGATGTAGCATAATCCATACTCCCACCTCAGTTATCTAACCTACCTTCAGCCACAGCATCTCAACTCAGAATGATGCTATAACTGCTGTGTCATGCTTAGTTATATATTAGTCTTTGCAAACTTCTCACTAAAATAAACCTTCATACACCTTCGTAACTTTCAGTTTGCTTAAAATAAGGAAACACTGACTCAGTAACAAAGACTGCTTTGATTTTATGTAATGAGGTTTAGGTTCTTATATCATTATTACTCCCAGTTCTGCCAAAAATATGTTTGACCAAGCTGGTGTCTCTAGGAAGTTCTCCTAAATAAGATGGATATCTCATTTTCCCTAGTGGCAAAATAAATAAGCTTCTCTCAAGTGAAGTTTGGAACAAAGCATCTTGATTGTTTTGGTGAAGTGGGGGAAACCCTGGGGAGCTCAGACTATCATACATGCTCTTCTTTGTGACAAAGAGTATTAGCTTCACAACATGAAACCTAATGCTCCCCAGAGGTAGCTGGCTCAGTCACCTGGGGAAATGTAAACACCATTTTATCCCTGTCATTTTCCCTCTCTTGTTCTTTAAGCAGAATAGAAATACTCATTGAGGCTGCCATGTTATGTTGCTACCATTTTTTCTCTGCCTTCCCTGGCCAGACTGAGACTTCTGTAAGTTGAGACAGGAAAGAAATTAGAAATAAACCCCACCTAACAATCTAAAGATGATTTCCTCACCAAATTTACTCCTTCTCAGTTGCTGGGGTCATTCTACTGTTATATCTAGCAAAATCAGGATTATACATTGACTGGAACAAGAAGTATTTTAAAAAAGGTGAATCAAAACACTTGAATTGAGTACTGCATCAGAGCATCTGAAACTATCTTAGTGATTTGCTTTAGAAACTGCAAGGAATGCAGTGATTCCTATCAGCAGATGACCAAATTGAAAAAGCAATTATGAAGAGCTTTCATGGATTTTTTTTTTTAACAGATGCATGTTTTTTTTCCAAGTGAAGGAAACCCACTATCAAAGAGTAGATTCACATCACCTTTTGTGAAAGCACATCTGAGGAGGGAAAATCTTCAAATAAAGAGCTTAAGTTAACACCTACATATACTTTCATGCATGTTAAAGGCTCAAACTTATCTGGAATAAGTTTGGTAGATTATAGATTGGTAGAATATAATGCTATTTCTTGAAAGGGTTGGATTGGTTGTGTAAACCAAGTGATAACACTTAGCTTTAAGTGTTACAAGACTGCCATAAACCTGTTTCTCAGACCCAATTTCTCCCTAATTTCAGCTTGATTTGGGATCCTCCAGCTCAGGATAGCTTTCTCAATCCATCTGTGGGTCTCTAATGCAAGGTTTCATGAAAGTACCTGAAAGTACCTTGATTCTTTAAGTGTAGAGCTACAAATGAAGAGCTCTCTCCACTTATCATTCATAGAATCATAGAATCTGCTGAGTTGGAGAGGATCCATCAGGATCATCAATCCAACTCCTACCCTTGTGTAGGGAATCCCCAGAATCACACCATGTGCCTGAGAGCATCATCCAAACACTTATAGGAAAGAATTTACTCAGAATAACATACAAATTAATAAAAAACATCACCTCAAATAGGAGGTGCTCTTTCTAAGCTCTTTCTAAGCTTCCCATTGGAGTGAGGTCACAAAATCAATAGGGTCTCTGATACTGCTGGAGTAAAAATCAGTTTGTAATTAGTAAAATACAGGCCCAGAGAGCCGAGAATGCCACTTTCTGCCACAACAGGGAACTCACGTTCATCCCCCAGTGAAAGCAGAATGTTTACAGGACATAATTCTTGTACCTGAAGTTCATGAGTACCCTGAATCATATTTGTTTCTCTGTTGTAGGCAGCTTAACATAATCTCAAACCAGGATGCTAATGTTGAACAACTCATGTGGTTTCTTTTCTTGTGATATATTTTTGTAGGATTTTGCTTGTTTGTTTGTTTGTTTCTTTTTCTTTCTTTCCTATGTTTTGGTTTTAGTTGGCTGATTTTGTTGGTTGGTTTTTTTTCAGCAGTATTCTATAAAGAAATTCCCTTCTGTAAGGCAAAAAAACATAAAACCAAGAAAAAAGTAGAAACAAGAAATGTCTTTGCTTTGGATAAAGATGTGGTTTTTGACACTTTCAAAAAGAATATTTATCTAAATCTTTGATCTGGACTTAGGTAAAGGGAGAGACCAGGCAGCAGTTCATGAGTTGCAAGAAAGGCAGAGATGTGACATACCCCAGGGTGCATGTACCTTCAAAACCTACCACAAATTTCGTGTACCTATTGCACAAAAGCTGTATAAACATTGTAGTACTTTTTTTGCTAGTAATACACCTGCTTGTTGTCCTGTTGAGACTGTACTACGCTGTGACATTTTTGAGCTAATTCCCACAGTGTGTAGCTCTACCACATACTCTTAAAAAAAAAAAAAAATTACACACAAAAAAAAATCCTAACTGTTTTTTCTTCTTGTTGCCTGCTTTTCCAACAAAGAGAAGACTTATTGTTACTCACCTAGTTAGACTACTGTATACTCATCTTGTCATTCTGCTACTTAATTGTATGATTTCTGATGGAATAAAAATGTAAACTAGGAAAATATTTCAATGGTATATATAACAAGACTGTAGAGGGCAAGGATAACTGCAAAATGAAAAGTAACCTCAGTGAAAGCTTGCCAGTGGACACAAAAATAAGAGCCTCTTCTCATAAATTGCTAAGTAAGAGTTAGAGATATCTATTTGTCCAAACTAAGCACTATAAAAAAAAAATTGAAGTTTGATTAAATGTAACATAAATGAGGAAAAAAAAGTGCCTTACTGAGACACACCATGCCAGACACGAATATATCAATCTTCTCCCTAGGGAAGAAAACTTAATGTTCTACTAGGAATTTAATGGAAAATAAGAATTAAAAACAAAACAAAAAAAAACCAAACAAACAAGCAAAATACCCCATAAAAATACTCTGTGCTATTTAGGGCATAGTGCCAAGTCTTTATTTAAAAGAAATAGATAACTCTCATTCACAAGCAGCTGTTTTTATACACTTGTTCAATACAATTCCTAAAGCAGCCCTCAGGAAAAAAAATAATGAAGAGTATCCTCAATTGTTTTTAGAGCTTGTTTCCTTCTTTATTCTCTTTCTCTGAGAAGGAGTAACTACTAATTCTGCAGGAAGGACCTAATCCAGAAACCTCAATAGAGTGTGAGCCTTTCCATCTACTCCCAGTAGGCACAAGGAGGTGAATCTTGTCCTTAACTCACTGAATCCAACAGCATCATTCAGCCATAGCACAATGAAACCCATCACAACAGACTACCTGTAATTGCTCTCTAAAGCAAATGCATCATAATTAGCTTGAAAGTTCCCAATAATCACTGAGATATGCATCAAATCCTCTCTTGGGCCTAAACTTGATTGCTGCTTTTATGTGAAAGATTCCACCACCAGTCTGGGTTCAGCACCTGCAACTCACTTGATTCTGAAGGGATCATCCAAACCTTCCATGAAAAAAATAATGTGCTGACTCTCTTCCACTATTCCCATATCTTACAGAAGGCTAAATTGATGACCATAAATTGTGACCTTGCAAAGTATCCCAAACAAAGGAACATGTTTTTTTTTCCAAAACAGTAAAAACTGTGCAGGTCTCAAAGATGGATCTCTACATGTTGACATCATTATGTCAGCACATATGCTGACTCTCTTCCACTGTTGCCATATCTTACAGAAGACTAAACTGATGACCATAACTTCCAACCTTGCAAAGTATCCCAAACAGTAAAAACTGTGCAGGTCTCAAAGATAGATCTCTAAATATCCCATTCTTTGTCTGTGTAATTTAAAAACAGTGGAAAGTAAAGATGCAATTGGCTACTGCTAGCAAGAATTAGCAGACATCTTTTGCAGCATTTTCTTATCTGCCTGGTGAATTCCTACCTGCAGTGGTGGGGTCTGGCTTCATTAAACTGGAGAGCCAAAACAAAACGGACAAAACTCATGTAATTGCAAAAAACTCTGCACTTCCCTTGCTGAGTAATTAGAACTATCTTTTTTCTCCCTGGCACAAACTGGAGAAGAAAATCTCAGATTCAGTGAGAATAAACAAAGCAGCCTCTGTGAAATCTCTGCATCATCAGTCAGCTGCTGTAGTCCATCTCTCTGTCGGATTTATGTCTGCCATCCACCCAGTGTTCAGAAGTGTTATCTCCTTCCCTTCTGGCAAATTTCCAGAGCACAGCAAAGAAAAAGCCTCAACAGACAGAGAAAAAAACATATCTCCTTATCTGTAGGAAGCATTTTTTGCTCACTGATAGCAAAGTGCTAAAAAAATTGAAACCTTTGTAGAATAAAGCACAAAAGTTAGTGGTGAAGGATGAGGAAGAATAAAACCTACTGAGAGGACTAGTTTCTTAGTGGGACTTTTTTGTGGGATTTGATGTTTGTTATGGGTACACATGAGTTCTTGCTTTACAAAAACTACAATCTGCAGGTACAAAGTATTTATACTGAGACTTAATTGAGGACTGGAGCTTAATATTTATGGACCTTACATCAATTAATAAAACAATGTTAGTTAGCTAATGAGTGTTAGTAACTTCAGACAGTTAATAAAATTGCTTATTTAATATGCATTCTGTTTTCTCCATTTTAACATGATTATGAATCTATGACACACTGCTGGAATATCTAGTTGAGTGGCTATAGGATCAAATCACACATGCCATCCAGTAAAATATGTCAATCTTTCAAGGGAGGCAGTAGCTGCAAAATGGACACTCTTCATCACACAGGAGATGTCCCCAAACAGTATTTGCTGGTGTGAAATCTGAGTGTCCTTTTCCCTTCACCTTTTTCCTATCATCCCTATGTATTTTGATCTTGCATATCTGTCCTGATGATTCATTTTTATAATTTTGTATCATCAAACTGACTCTTTCATTTTATTTTTCATTATTCACATGAATAACTCTTCCAGTTGCTGTGGATGTGGCCTAGTATATATTACAGTCTATTGCAAGGACAGAAAATAACCCTGAAATTTGAGTGAATGTCTAAGAATCCCTGGTTTTATTGGTAACTTGAAATAACTCTAGTGGCTTCAGTTTTTCTTCTTTCTTGTTATGTATGAATCTAGAAAAATAAGCAGTTCACCAGTCAGGTTGTATGGAAGACAGACTGAAACCTTCAATTAAAAACCACTGCATGCACTCGGTTTTTTTGGATTCTGCTATGATGCTTGAAAGATGCTTTTCAGTTCAGTTCAAGCACAGGACCTGGTTATACACTGCATTGCATTCTCCACAGGATGCATGAAATGTTAAACCTTAGATGGTCCACGTATGCCTTCAGTTCTGCATTTTATGGGTTAAACAGTTGTTACTGTTTCATTCCCTAGAACTGCAGCAATAATCCTACTCTGTTGCACTAGACCTCCTTTCAAACCATGACCGTGTTTTAAATTTAAAGCATGGCCCTGTTGGATCTTGAAGGCTGTTGGGAGATTGTTCCTCTTGTTTTTCATTGTAGTGCTTTGCTGTTGCACTCTTATAATAGAGATTAAAGCTAAAAAAGCATCCATGAACATGTTTTCTGAGAGTACTTATCTGAGCTGCAAATCACACAAAACTATTCCTCTCTATTTAAATGCTCTTCTATATTTAAAGACAATAAATTTGTAGGAAAATAAACAAGGCTTTCTTTACTGACTGTGTAAGTAAGTAATTATGAGATAGAAAATATTTTATGATGTGAATGGAAGATGCATCATTTGACATATTAAAGTCTACTTCAGAGAAAAAGCTGAATACATGCTGCCAAAAGAAAGGCTTTTATCAGAAGTAATAGAGTCTGAATAACAAAGTGTGCTGTTAACTTTAAGCCTTTATACACAGGTACATTGTAATTCTGATTTATTTATTTATTTACAGCTTCTAGATGCCTTTGTAACAAATAATGATAATAATAGTCTTGGTCATACGCTATTGGAGCTAATGGTATAGATGCCATTACTGTTAAGAGAAAAAAAATCAGGCTCTCTACAATTGGCATTGCAAAAGTATAAAGAAATGCATAACTACACAACAGAGTATGAGTATATAAAATTAGATTTAGGAAAAAGTTGGCATATGATATTTCAAAATCAGTGTTTCCCATTCTGTAATTTCTGTATTATTCAAGCCTATCTAATTTCAAATAAGTTCATGCTTTATATGTACTGCTGTGTCTAAGTAGAAATACTTGTTTTGTTTTGTTTTTTTTTGATGCTGGATCCAATATAAACATGTTTGTTCCAAACAAAAGAACAAAATTTCTATACAGTGTTAGAAGTCAGTTTTTTCTCCTAGTCTCAAAAAAATGTGATAATCAACATTCATTTTATTTGCTCTTAATAAATTATTCAGATCTTATTTACCATATTACTAAATTTTAATTGTTCTACTGCATTTTCTCAAATGTAAACAAACCTGTGTGAGAACAAAACACTATTTAATTATGGCAGCTTCAATTGCTCAACAAAAGAAACGTTTCAGAGAGGAATTTTTCAGATTGTCTAATCTTTCCCTAAAGGCAAACTCAGCTTTCTCAAAGATATTGCCTTCCCATTTTATTACATAGCCACAAAGGTAAAATTTCTAAAGAAGATCTTACAAAAGAGAGCATTTAAACTCTTGAATGTTTTTTTCAGTGAAGATAATTGCTTATTAGCTGCATTTTCCTTTGTTTAGCTTTGCCCAGAAACCTGTATTAAAAGTAATGAGAAGTCTACGTCAGTCTATTAAAAGAAGGAACAAAAAAAACCCCAAAATACAGGAAGAGGCTGGCCTGAACTGCTGGATGTGGATTTTGACTGTTGTCTGCAGTACATATTTGCAGTCATGCCCATGGCAGGGCTGTTCAAACTCTATGATCTTTAAGGTCCCTCCTTCCAACCCAAACTATTCTGTTAGTCTCTCTTTCTGTGATTCTTTACAGTGACTGCTGTGGGATACCTCAGGAATGTGGGAATGGAAAAAATTATCAGGCTACCAGAGGAACAGAAAATAGCTGTTTTGGCTCTGACAAACACTGAGCATGTGCAGCTTCCATATGCTCCCTCAAATGAAAACTGGAGTCAGAGCACAGTAAGGACTGCTTGTAGGACTGACACCATATCCAACGTACTAAATCCATTCCTATGTTGGAACAAAGCACAAGACTCACTGGAGTTACACTCACTTTTTGGAAGACAAAGCAAATCAAGCCAGCATTTCACCTTAAATCACATAGCACATGGTTTTGTGCTTCTCCAGGGGCTTTAAGCAAGTAGGATCATAGAATGGTTTAGGTTGGAAGAGACCTCAAAGATTATCCTGTTCTAACCCTCCTGCCATGGGGTCCAAGCCTCATCCAATCTGGCCTTCAACACTTCCAGGGATGGAGCATCCACAGCTTCTCTGGGTAACCTGTGCCAGTGTCTCACCACCTTCACAGTAAAGAATTTCTCCCTAAGGTCTAATCTAAATCTACCCTCTTTCAGCTTAAAACTCTTTCCCCTTTTCCTATTGCTACATGCCCTTTAGTCCCTCTTCAGCTTGCTTGTTGAACTCCTGCAGGTACTGGAAGGCTGCTCTAAGGTCTTCCCATTTCATGCAAGTTTCCTTGCAGCCCTGTAAGATGAAACAATGACTTCACTGCTCCCAGTAACAAAACTTTAATGACTGAGGAGTGAAAGCTGTTCCCAGCTGTACATCTGTGAAGGAAACCTCTGCCTGCCCCAGTGGAGTCAATCATGTTTAGCATGGCCCTCTCCAGTGGTGGAACGTGAGCCAGCAGAAGTCTGGGTTTAGCTTAGGTGTGTAATTACAGAATGTGCTTCGATGGGTAAGTCCTCCAAAAGCATTAAAAACAACACTGAGACCACAGTGGGACTCATTAGTGAGTGATGGACCTAAGTCAATGTGTTTGAACGTTCCTGGGCTGGCTTGGAACACAGGAAGAACTGTCACATAGTTGTCAGTCCTCAGCTCTTGCTGACATGATGTAGAAGTTTTACTTCCATGGACTACCAATGACTTAGGGCCCTAGGGTGTTGACAGGTCAGCTGGAATTTTTTGATATAAATGTTGAGAAATATGGGGAAAGTAGATGAATACTTTGGAGACAGCATGAAGGTTTTTATATAGGGAGAAAATGAACAGCATGATACTGAAACAGGTATTCTAACCCCCTGCATTGTTTTTTATTTAGTGTGTTATGTTCTCATTTCATAAGCCTCAAATTATGGACAATGGAGCAAATTTTTGTTCATATTTAGCAATGATTTTAGAAGGAAGAAAAAAGCAAAAGATCCTGTCAGCAAAATCCAGCTGCAATCTTGCAATCACAGCTTCTCAGAAATAGTCTCTTGCACTATCAGAAAATACATGTGTGGTCTGATCATAGCCAGAATATTTGTCTGGAATTTGTCTGCTGTTCTCATCTATAGCTTATGTTTATGACTGCTTTTGCACAGCATTTGGGGCCCTCTGTCCTACCAAGTGTGCCTCGTTCATGATGGTTTGCTAAAGGACTGGAGCTGTAACCAAGTGGTCTGGTATTCCACTTCACCATTGATGTGCAATATATTTCTGATACGGAAAATAAACATGATGTTCAACAGAAATTTGTATTCCCTAAATTTGTTGATGAAATAGCAGAAGACTAACAGAGCTGCAGATAGCTGTCTGCTGAACACTCCAACAACCCTGCAGAGCTGCCAGAGCCCTCGGGTGAGTCCAGAAAGCAGATTACTGCCTCTGTGATCTGCTCCTCTCTATGTACAAATTAATGTAGAAATATCACCATTCAAAAGAGAAATTTCTACCCTTGCTGCCTGGGATCAGCCCTTCACCACAGAATAACCTTGCTGTTCTTTTCTGAATTAACAAGGAGGATTAAGAAATGAAAGAGAACTGTAGAATTACACCTTCTTGCAATAAGTTTGAGAGGGTTGTTCTTGTTTGTAAATTTTGCCACCTAAGGCACAGAGAAAGTAGAGGAATAAGGAAAGCAGAGTCAACTATGACCATCAGTGGTGTCATTCCCTAAAAAAAAAAGAATTCAAGAATGTCCCTGCTACTCCTTGGATACTCCATGGTGATTTGCTGATGTGCTTAAATCCCAGTTTCATAAGGTTTCAATATTAACTGTGCGAAAGTTTAGTTCAAAAACTGGGGGGAAAAAACACACCCATTTTGCTAAGCAGTGTACCAGGGCTAAACAAGAGGTCTCTACTGTAATTTGAACTTTGAAGTTTCCATTTGGATTGGGGCAATGCAAACTTTTAATTATAACTTCACAGCTAACAAGGAGCTAACAAGGAGAGCTGCCACCTCAGTTGGAAGAGCTGAAGACTTAATTTATTTTTTTTTTACAGCTCTAATTATAATATATGAAGTTTCTTCAAACCAAGATAAGAAATACTCATTTCGTCCCCATTGGCAGCCTGAGATAATCTAAATATCTGCTCTCTGTATGTTGTATTTTCAAATCTAAATATACTGCACAAGCCCATGGGGTTTGAATTTCATCTGAAGAAGAACCCAAGCCTGACCTCAGATCTTAACCCTTCTGTAGTTTTATTCTGGCATCACAAATTTGTGTCTGGACAAATACAAATTACTTTCCCCTGAAACTCTTTTCCCAGACATTTAAATCAGAGTGATCCTTAAATACAAGTAATAAAAAGAACTGTGTGACTGCTGCTTTTCTGAGACTTGCTCATTAAAAAAAACCAAGAGTAGAGTTTAAAGAATACTATTTTTCATGTATATTTTTCCCAGGTAAACTTCAAAAGTTTCATTTTTAATTCAGGTTGAATGCTCTGTTTTATTGCCATATTACTTGTAATTTAAAATTTTCATATATATTTTTTTAAAAATGTGGGAAAATCTAAGGAAAAATATTCATAAAAAATTTTTACTTAATCAAACTTGAGCCAAGTTTACATATATTTTTCCCTTCCAAACTTCTCTTTTCAAAGAAACGTCTTATTTGTCAAAAATATTCTCCAGAGTTGGCCACATGCACCTGCCAGCCTGACATTTTTATTTTAAAGCATGCAATTTTAATCCCATGTGCTCAGTAACAGTGACCTCAGACCATAATTTATGTTGCTAATAATGCGCTCCTGTAAAAAAAAAAAATACAAGGTGAGGCTGAAGGAAAGGTTTGCTTGTCAGGTGCCACAGCAGTGAGTGGAGTTTGACAGCAGGGAGCACGGGGTGAAAAGAGACGGCTGTTATTATGTGTTATGTTCCTCCCTGAAAGGGGGTAGACAGACCAACTCCTGCAGTTTCAGCTATTTCCCCTCCAGCCAGGGTGCTTCTCCTTGAACTGTGACACAGAGCTGAGAAGTAACAACATTATTTTGCAGACTGAAAGCTCACCAGGGCAGGGACTGTCTCTTTGTTTGTACTCATCCGGCACTCAGCACAACAGAGGCTTGATAGAGGCTGTGGCCTCAGGACAGTGAAAAAAAAAAAAAAAACACCATATAAATAAGTCTGCATATGCAAGAAAACCTAGCTGGAAAGTTTAATTACTGAGACAGTACTGCTCTGGTAAAAGCCTGCTTAAATTCTAACATCACATTAGCACTCTGCAATGATTCTCCTTGTATGTTGGCATCTAAAGTGTATTTTATCTGGCCAGAAAAAAAATATCCTGCTGTCAAGTTTTTTCAGCTTCACTACTATCCAACATTTTTATTCTAAACACATATTTTTAAGTGCAACTAGGGCTAAGTGACCAGCAAATCTGATTACTGCAAGCGTGCAACGCTTGACATCCTTTATGTGCCTGAGTCTTGACTCAACACGGTGGGGGCTAATGGGAGTTCTGAGGCTACTGCCCTGTGTAGCAGGTTGAGAGCTCTGAAAATTAACATGGGAGGCTTTCCATCTTCATAAGGCTGCTTTGCTGGCAATGACAGTGATGGGTGGCGTGTAATATCAGGAAACATCAGACCATGGCAGAGGCAGAAATCCTGTGACACCAATGCAGAGGTTCTTAAGGACCTCAGCTGCTTGTAAGCTGATTGCTTTCTTGGGAAAGAAATTCAATAATATCAACAAATTACATTGATTTAAAATATAATCAGGTGACAGAATTACCATAACAAAAGATGCTTTTCTTTTATCCATAACAAAAAGGATGTCTATGGGGTTAAAATTGGGAGCTAGAGGATTCATTCTCTGGGCTTTCCACAGATTCACTTAATAATCTTTCAGACAGATACATCTCTCCCCTTTCACCTACTGCAGGATCCAGCTAAATAATAAATTCTTCAGGGAAGGGGTGATCCCTTGTTATGTTACTGGTACTGTGGCATCCTGGCCCTTGAATATATGCTGGTATTTTTAGTAGCTCCACTGTGAGATTTTTTGTAAGAATGGCTCAGTAAGAAAATAATGCTTGCACTGTGAGGGAGGTCAGACCAGATAATTTTAATAGGCCCTCCTGAACATGAAATATATTATCAAACAAAAACACAGTGATACAGGCAGCAATTATTTTCATAATGAGAACTGGTGATTGTGTGGACAGTGTTGAACAAAAATAAATGAGAGCTGGAGATTAATAGCAGGCTTCTGTAGCACTAAGAGGAACAAATGTTCCTGTAAACAGAATTAGTACTGCTAATATTTCATATTCACAGAACATTTCACAGAGGTAGCACCTCCGTTTTACAGATGGCACAAGCAGGGGATGGAGCTGAAGTTGTTCCCTAAGAACATGCAGTAATGTGCTGGGTAAAGGCTGCTGGACCACTTCTGCCTCAAACCTCTTGCAGATCTGGAAGTGCTAAGGCATACGGTGTTGATGGGGTCCCCCCACTCCTGTTCCATGATGCTCCCACCTTCTTGATCCTGCATGACACACTGGATACATCTGACAGTCACTCCCATCCCATCGGTGCAGATGGGTATCAAATTTTTCCATCCCTTGCTGGTCTCATTTCAAGTGAGGGGTCTTCTCAGGGCAAATTGGAATATTCAAACCAGGCATCTGATGACTTTTGCCTGCAACTCCACCTGCTCGCTGAATGCACCCCTTTGGCAAACCCTCTCTCAGGAGCTACCAACACTGGTAACTCTCGAGGGGGTGAGGGAGTGACTGTGCATGCCTATGAGTGAAGAGATAGGAGAATAACTCAAAAATACGTTTTTATTGCCTGAATTGTTTTCTTCTCTTTTTTCCTTGACCTTAGTGGCGTTTAGACTGACTTTTGCTTGCAAACTAGTTGCTTCTTTGATTTTCGATTATTAATTTTTTGCCTTTCATTGCAAGCATCCTCACTATGTAGATTCTTAGTTATCCTCACTGGTGAGACCACTTTAAAGACACTGTGTGCAGTGTCTGTGAGACCAGGCGCCAGGTTCCCAGCAGATTTCAGTAAGGAGCTGTACCAATTCACATCAGCAGATTATCTGCTCTGACACTAAATTTCTCCTTCCTCCTTTCTGTGATACAGAATGCTCTGTCTACTGCATGTAATAACAGTAAAATGCTGATAAGATTAAGAGCCCAGTCTGGTAACCTTTTACAATTTGATTTACTAACTGGGCCATGGGACTCACAAAACAGTGCAATTCTACCTCAACTACTAATTATCTGGTGCTCAAATCTCAAATTAAAGACCTTATGCAGATGATTGGAGTCTTAGGAGGATGTGATTCTTTTCTGTCACTTTAAGGAGACAGACTCTTTCATATATTGTATGTACAAAAATGGATAAGCGATGACAGGAGCACTTTTACTTCCTTGCTATTAGCATTCATGACACCCATGCTATCTGGGGGAAAAAAAAAAAAAGGAAAAGAAAAAAAAAAAAAAAGAAAAAAATAATTATACTACAATAGTGATGTTTTGGCAGTCTGTGAACAGCTGCACTTATAAAGGGCTATTAATAGATTAAGATCATGTCTACTGTACTCCCAACAGTTACCTAAGGAACTTGAAGTGTACTCGTAATAATAGTAATGCTCTGTACTTATAGAGTTTTACATCTCCAAAGTACTGTACAAACATTAACTAATTGATCGTCAGCACCACAGTGATCTGTCAACATTAATCAGAAATACCTTTTGAAAAAAGACCAACTCTGTATTAAATTTTTTCAGGTGGCACATCTACTCTGTCAAGGGCCTTTAGTCTCTGGAGATTGAGTGCTTTTGTACTGTAAAATAAAGTGTTACAAGAAACACCTGTCATGGATTCTCTCTTTTCTTCTTTTGACCTCACGGAAGGAAATATTAGAAAGTAGAAGATTTTCTTGGTAAAGGTTTTTTGCATTAAATATGAATGCACTATTTGCATTTTTATAATATATGCATTCATATATATCTATAGGAAAGACAACATTAAGAAAAATTTATATTGTGTGTTTTGGGGAATATCTTGCTTTGTAGGTGGACATTCTCCAGCTGTATCCTTAGAAAAGTGTATTGCACAAAGAGAACAATGTTCTTGACTATTTGGTGCCTTTATATCTGCAAAACCTGTTCCCTTTGATTATGAAAATTAAGTGGACTTGGAAATACATATATATTATACATATATAGAGAGAGGTATATAGATATAGATGTTATTATTTTTTGTGGATCTGGATCTTATTTCACTGACATTATTTTGTGTCCCCTTTCTTTTACAGTGTGTTTCTGGGTTTTATTTTTGGTTTTGTTTTTTTTCCTGAACAATATCTACCAAACTTTGCTGCTAATTTCTCTGTCGAAGAGAAGAGAAGAGAAAAGAGAAGAGAAGAGAAGAGAAGAGAAGAGAAGAGAAGAGAAAAGAGAAGAGAAGAGAAGAGAAGAGAAGAGAAGAGAAGAGAAGAGAAGAGAAGAGAAGAGAAGAGAAGAGGATTATTTAGTTACTCTGTGCATTTAACTACCGCATGCCTAATATTCCCAGTCTTCTTATAATAATATTTTAGGAATGATTTTTGCATGTAGTTTACTAGACTTTCAGGGAAAAAATTAATAAAAACAAAAAATCTCATTCCTTGGCATAGCATTAAAACCTACAGGATTAATTAGTAACACTGGACACTTTATATTACGCTAAATGCACATTTATCTACATTGCACTAAAATAAGGGATAACTGAAATAGCAGAGAAGCTCCTCCTAAGGGGTGGGTGGCACACATTTTGCAGGCCCCATAAGTGCAGGAAATGTGGCATGCAGACTTAACACTGTTGGTGTGTCTGCAGGATGTGAAAAGGAAGGAGAAACATGATCGTAAACCAGCTCCTCATGGGTGTGTAGAGTATCAGTGTGACCTGATAGTAATAAGCACTGAGTGATTCCCTAGTCAGAAAGCATCACCAGTATGAGTGGGTTGGCTGGATGACCAAAAATATCAGCCTCTATGAACTGCTGCTCATAGTTCCCTATTTACAATGACTGTGCCAACGCAAGGATCTTGTTCCAGTGCTTTTCCCAGACTTCTTGCCCAGAAAGTTTCTTTCCTTCCTCCTTTTCTCAGTCTACTACTTCTTTAATTTCTTACTGAATTGCAATATCTCATCTTGAATCTTCCTCTTTCGAACACAATAACTCCAGATTTGCTTTCACACATTTCTTATTAGCCTTAATAACACCCAGCTATTTTTGTTATCTCAGTCCATCTTATTCTCTCTTGCTTATTATCTGACCTCAGTTTCCTTATCAACCCAAGGTCCCACAGTCTTTTTATATCCTTCTCCTGGGTCTCACAGCTCTGCAATGCATATATAGGCCTCCTTACCTGACTGTACCAAATCACAATCTATACTCTCAGTCTCCCATTTCCAGGGCTAGTGCTCTTTCTTATTGTTTAATTTCCCTAAACTGTCCTCTTTCTAATCTGTTTTTGTACCTCTTACTTCCTTAAAGGTTGGCCATCTGTAGAGAGAGAGAAAAACAAGTTTTTCACTTGGTTGCTGGGTCTGGATCACACCAGGCTAGGAAAAGATAAGCATGTCTTCAGTGGACTATTTAGTTAACCCTCAGTTTAGTTTACCCCTCAAAATCAGTGAAAATTCAGAGTAAATTTGCACTGTATTATCAACATGATGAAGAATTTCTTAGGCTGAATCTTGAACTGAAATCAATATGACAGTACCAGCAAGGTGCTGAGATGAAGGGCTACCAGCTTGAGTCTCTATATTACTACTCTTTTTCACACCCATTTTCTCCCCACTTAACCCAAAACTGCCTCAGGTTACCCTATATATCACTGAACAAACCTGTTTAGATTTGCCCTCATCAGTCAGTGGAGGATGAATCATATCAGATGACCTCAGGGAATGGTGAGATGCCCAAGGAGAGTATCATATATTCAAAGTATCAACTATTCAAAGTATCATATCACATTTAAATTACTTGGCTGGGGTTCCATGTAACTTCCAAGCATATGTTTTGATCACATCTTTTTATGTGACTGCACACTAATGCCACAAAGAAAGACAGGGTACCCAAAGTCTTAGGGTAAGCAAGAATTATCTGGCATCTCAGGAAGGTTTCTCTTGCTCAAAAAATGAGTGATATTCAGAGAGACTTTTGAGAGTTGAGCCTCTCCAGTGGAACACATTTAAACCTCCCAAGTCTGCAGAAATCTCAGGAGAAAGTGAAATTCCTGACATTCGTGTGAATTCCAGCTTCAAGTAGTACAAGATTAGCTTTTTTCTAATCCCAGATGGAGTTGGAGAGTGAAAAGTAAGTGAAAAACTTTCTGTTGGAGGCTAGGGGTGTCTGTAAGTCTTAAACACCCTTGGAGAAGCTTTTTTTATTTAAATATGTGTTAAGCCAGTCTTTTGGGAACTGTCTACATATCACTTGCAAATTCTTGTTAGATTCTGTAAACTCTGTATATTTCTACTTTTGAGCTATCCTTTGGTGTATTTGTTAGATGAAATCACACCAAGCCTGTAGCTGAAGGGGAAAATGAATACAGATCTTTTGAAGTCCAGGTCAGACCTCTTTCCATTAGGCAGCCTCTCCACATACTGCCAGTAAAAGTGGAATTTTTGCTTGATGTAGTGTCAAAATACAGGTCACTTCAATGAAGTAAACCCAAAACTTCATGGGTTTAGCTATGAAATTTCTCAGCATTTATAAATGAGATAGATATTATGAAAATAATTTGTTTACAAAGCTGTGCTGTGACATAAAAAATAGCTTACTGAATTTTCACAGAGAAAATGCAGCTTCTTTCCTTTTTGTTTGGTTCTGAGTGAAAATTGCAATAGATGCACTTTTTTATTTAATGTACTCTAATGATTGTCTAACCTCATATGTGGGATTAGAAAAAAAAAACAAACCAAACAAAACAAAACAACAAAGCATCCAAAAGTCTGTAGAGAAACAAGTATTTTCCTATGAAATAGACTTCCTTTCAGACAGATCTTTCTCTGTGAATAACTGCTGGTTTTAGAGGAAAGAAACTCTGGGACTTACAGAAATAACACTTTTTGTTTGGTTTGTTTTTGTTTTGTTTATTTCCCTGGAAAACACTCTTTCTTTGTACTCAGAGTACTCAGTTTTCCAAATTCTTTAATCCTTCCTTCCTGCTTTCCATTTGAAACACATTTCCAGTTGGCAGGTGATTGTAAAGGGCAAATTAGACACAAGTTTGCAGTAGCAGAACAAAATATCTGGGTAATTTCAGGAAAGTTTACCTTCAGACTCCAAAGAAGCAGCATTGTGATGCAGAAAATTGCCACACATAAATACTGATTTCATCTCCCTAGCTAATGCAGCCACAGAAGCAAATGTGCTTTAAATGGGATTACTTCTAAGCTGTTATAATGGATATTTTATTGTGGTTTCTATTGTAGAAAATGCTGAGAATAGTGCACCAGGAGGGGACTGGCAGTGCAGATGCTCTCTGTTGTTTACGCCCAGTTAAGGAGGTGACCAGTATATAAAAGGAGGAGTAAGGCATTGCAAGCCAGGTTTTATGCTGATTTCCTTGAGGCATAAGACAGGAAACATTTTATTTTCTGCCTTAATTATACTTATTTGTAAAATGAGTATAAAAATGTTTTTTCTGCTGTAGAGGGCAGATATGTTAGAATTATGACAGAAGACTAAAGACTGGGAAGCTGAGACTGCAGTTACAAAGCAAGAAATGTCACTATGCTGCCTCAAGCATCTTATTCCACTCTTACAGTGTTTGCAAATTACCTTTGATCATTTCAAAGTGCACATCCCAGCACAGGTTGCACTTCACATGATGACATCTTAGGAGATGCTGAGATGTGCAGGTACAGTTCATGGCTGCACCCCCAGTGACCAGGAGAGCAACTCTCAGACCTCAGGATCCCAGCAGAATCTTTGCCAGTGAACCCAAACACAAGCTCTGTCTCTGGCATATGTTTGAAGTACACATCTTTGGTGAACACCAGTTCTGCTGACTTCAACATAAAAACAGTGTGGCTCCTTGTAAACTGTTGCATTTCAGCTGTTATAGTAACTGAGTAAATCAAACCTCAGTTCTGTGATGTTTTTCCTCTCTCTATCCCAAACCACTCTTTAAACTCACCAGCCCTCAAGGATCCTATTTCAGTGTTAATATTTTATGCATTTATCTATGATAAATAAAGAATATAAACATGGAACGTGAATGCATTCCTGAAGGATAAAATAACACTATGAAACCCAAATTTTGCTTTGATTTTGACAGATTATTCCTTAAGAGAATAAAAGGTGTACCTAAGGAAATTCCTACCAGTCAAAAGTTTAAATGAGAAACAGAGCAAGAGAACATGCAAAGCTTTTAAAGTTCTAACTACATTTGTTCAAAACATACCTTGGGGAAGTGAAAGTAAGACTAGTATGTGTCCATTAAAAGATGCACATGTAACCTTTGATTTTTTTTTTTTTTTTTTTTTTTTTTTTTTTTTTTTTTTTCAGAGGACTTCAAGATGATCAGAGGAAGATGTTAAGAAAATGGGATTACATCAGCCATAGGGGGACTGGGGAGAAGTCAGTTACTAGAAATACTTGTTTCATTTTTTTGTGACAGATGTTTCAAGTGGTCTGAATCTAGTAAACCTGATGCATTTAAAAAATCTTAAAATAGTAACCACTGATATATATGAATATTTTACTCTACGTACAAGAGGATATCTCAGCAGCGTCACATTTCCTGGCAGAGAGATTCTGCAAATACAAAAAGAAAAAAAAGAGGAAAGTAAAAGTTGTGGAAGACACCCACACCACTTTACAGATTGGGTTGGAGGGAGGGAACAAAAAAACAGTGCAGAAAGGTGTAGCTTGGTCTCTTTGTTCCCTGTGACACAACCAAAGCCCTTGTCTGTCTCGTGGAAAACTTCCAGTTCATTGGAGGTATGGACTTTTAGTGCAGGTCCAGAGCCCATGTGAGGTACTAATGCCATTTCTGCTGGTTGTCTTCCCTCCATCATTTCACAATGTTGAAGTCTGCTATTTGTCCTCCTCAAGATGAGCAGCCAGTATTCACAGCCAAACCTCTATTCCAGAGAATGGCATCATTTCCCCACTCGCCATAGATTTACTTTAGCAAGGGAAGAAAAAAATCCTGATCCCAAGATATTATGAATTTTGAATAACAAAGTCCCATTTAGGACTGTGTAACTAATACTAACGATGGATGAAGACCCTGCATTTTACATTATAAATGGGCACAAATGATGCCACTTATAACACTATGGCAGGCTTCAGCGGGAGGCTTACAAATGCCACTTGTAATTAATAAAAACTCCAGTCTCAAATACATTTTGCAGTTTGTTCCTGGGGAGAAGCACTTCACACTTTTTGAACTTTCCAGCTGATGGGCTGAGCACACAATTGGTGCAGTTTCTTTTCAAGTGGATAATCCAGTACACGGCTGAGCAAATGACAAACCAGATGCAAAATGAAAGGTACCCCTCAGGGCTTGGAAAACCGGAGAAACAATGGAATCCACAGGACATTTCTAGTGAATCAGACCCTTGTTCTCTTCCACAAAGGAAGGGGGGGAAAAAAACATGGTGACACATAAACCATGTGGCAACAAATTGATGGCAACTTCTACAAAATGGGAACATGAACTACATGGCATGTGGATAAAAGAGAAAGCATCTGCAAAACATGTGAGGAAATTGTGAATATAATTCTAGCAATTATGATTATAGTGTTGTATACGCTACTGCACTTAATTACAATTTTCTGTTCTTTTCATGCTATGGAAATGGACTAAATGGACTACAAAATATATCGAAAAAGACAAGCAATCTGTGGCATGAATAGGAACCTTCTTTATCTTAATACAATGAGGCCTACATTTTACAAACAGGGCAGCATCTCTGTGATAATCCTTCAGAGCAGAATTTTGATTACAAAATGAACATTGTGAAAAAAATTAGCAGCCTTTATTATTTCATCTGAGAACATGAATAGGATTATTGGGAATATTTACAAGAGTGAGCTTTTTTTTTTAAATTAGTTTACTTTAGGAGTTACATTAAAATGGTAACCTTTACTTTTCCTAAAAAGAATCCAAAGTTGTTTTATTGAGAGGGAAAGAGGAGTGCTTTTTTGTTTTTAAATATTCATTTGCATGCTTAGAGGTTTCCTTATTTTTGTTTACTGAAATAAGAAGAATGCAGGTTTTGTAGTACAAACATACTCAGTTAAAAGTTAAAACAACAGTCACAATCCTTACTCTTAAGCTGTGAACCAGAGCAGTTTGTCTGTGTAAAACTGTGTAATATTTTGTAAATAATGACTTCTGTTTAGGAATAGTGGTCTAGAAGGGACCTCTTGGGGAACTGAATTCTCTGCAGGGTTTTTTGTGTGTGTTCATTTTAAAATGTATACTCATGTTTTAAGTGTTGCAGGCAGCTCAGATGCTCCACTGAATCAAATGATCCAGCACAGATTTACAGGACCTGAAGAAATAAATCAGTGTAGCTAATGATAGAAGGAGGCAAATGAAAGCATGGGGTTGAACAATGAAATATTTCCATTGGCACAGATTTGAGGCAACAGCATATTTGGGAATTGTGAAGTAATTAGTTACACCATTCTCTGTAAAGACCCAGTGATAGAACTTGATAGCTCATTGCATCATCATGTATGCTGCAAGACTCATTCATTTCTTATAGGGTTTTCAGGGCTTTTTGGGTGCTTAGAACTGCAGTGAGGTGGATAACTTGCCTCTGAATTACTTCGTAATTCTGGTGGTGTGTTTGGAGATGAACACTTTGTTCCATAGGAGAGTTGCTGGAGGCTGTCAGGGCTCTAGTGTGTATCTCCAAAGCTAGGAAAAATGTTAGAGAGCCTGGATGACTCCCATGTGGGTGGGAATAAAACGAATTGTGAGATGGGTGAGGGATGGGGGAGAAGAAGGCTAACTCTGAACCTTTTCAGCAATGACAGAACAAACTACATTATTGACACAGCTCTTAGCAAATGCAAAGGCTGTGCAAGTGCCTGGGGAGTTGGGACAAACAAGACTACGGTGAGAAGAGAGAATGCACAAAGAATAATCAAAGTTTAGACAGTTTGGTTTATCTAAAGGGGAAATCCAGGAAAGAAGAGTGTGGCTATGAAGAACTGAGAGGAAGGTGTGAGCAGGTCAGAGGGAACAGATGGCTTAGAGAAATGGATGCAGTGACAGAGGCACAGCAGCCTACCCAGCCATACTGCCCATTCCCAGACCTACCACACAGGAACACTCAGGAGAATGAAGAAAATGATATGCAGATATGTATAAAAATATGCTTATTATGTCATCTAATCATGGATTTTTTTATTTTCTTTTGTCTGTCCAGAAAGGCTTATGAAGGCTAGAGGGAGAGTTATTTTCTTTAAAGGGAGTTTTTCATTTTTCTTTAAGATTCACTATGAAGCTGCTGACTTCTCTCCTACAAAAACATGCTGAAGCTGATGGTATTTCACTGAGCTCTGTAGAAGTCTTAAGGGCCATGGACAACTGAGATCATGGTCTTTGAAGTAAAACATGGAAGGGTACCAAAACCAGCAAGAAAGATACAGTGTCCTAACTGGAGCATGCTGGGCTTGTGAGCACCCATAACTACTGATCTAACATTTAAATGTGCCTGGACAACTATTCACTGTCCACCCAGAAAACCTCTGTGATATAGACCAGTGTTAGATTTGGTAAAATTTATTTCTTAAACACTTGTCCTTATAAATTCAAAATCCAGATTGTAGAGTTCAGGTGGAATTCTCTTGATTTACACCACCTACTACAATTCATTGTTAGAGCTGGTACTCCTGTGTATGTCATCTTCTAGCAGAAAATTAACCTGGAATTCAGGCTAAATTAGACCATTACAAATTCCCATTTAATTAATTTATATTCGGATTTCCTTCATGCCTTTTGCAGTTTATTTATCAACACTTTTTTCTTGTTTTCCTTTTCTGACTGTCTCACATATGAGCAGAATGGTTCCTACAGTTCATACAAAAGGTGACATCCTTGCTTGGGGTCATCTAGCTGAGCACTTCTTTCACCCTCTATTGCTTTCCACAGAGACTTTGTCTAGACCTGGAAACACAAGCTAAATGAGATCGATTTATCCCAGTCTGGACAAACTGCACAGGTCTCACTCTCAAATTTGGTCTCTTTCTGTCTGTATTTTCTTGAACTCATCAAAACCCTCCCACTGCAATCAAGATACTCATGGGCAGTACTGAATAGTAGAACCCCAGAACCCACCACACTTCTTCCATTGTTTGATTTCCATTGTTCGAAACTACAGTTTTACCAGCAGTCTGGGAAGTACTTGTCTCCAAATTCTTTTTATTTTTGTGCATTTTTTTAATATTTTTTTCAGGAAGAGAGAATTCTTTCCCTGCATTATTTAGTCCTCAGCAAGAAAAAAAAAGATGGCGCTTTTTTTTTTTTTTTTTTATCATGGACAAGCAAGTCTAGGAAAAAGCTGACTCCTAAAATGTTAGTTTGAGCATATATAATTAGATTACAATAATTTAATTAAAGCCCATTTAAAAATCTAATGTTTATTATTAGTTTGTGTGCTTCCTAATTATTTTATAGGCTTTTATTTTTTATGGCAAGAATCCAATCATTACAAAGCTATGAAACTTGATACAAATGCAAGCAAAGAAAGGGATTTGCAAACTTTGCTTAAAGACAGAATTGTCAGAAATGTCAGAGAATAGTGTTTCACAAAAGAGAAAGAATAACTTTGTTTTTAATGATGTAGTATTTCTCTTCCTTGTTAAGATATCAAAGACTACATTGCCAATTTTGGAGGGCAAGAGGGGAAAGGGGACTGCACTTAGAAGGCATAAAACTGTGTAATGTCACCAGTGCCAAGAAATTAAGAGGCAAAATCAATATGTCAGTGTTCAACCAATGAATTGTCTTTTCCAATTTTTCTTTTGAACACCAGAAACAGATTCTGGTATCAGGCAAAAATCTGATCCTGGAAACACAGTCCTTGCAAACTATAAGAATTTAACTGATTAAAACTTTAAATAAAAGTTTTTTAAAGTAGACTTCTGAATGCAAACATTTTCCTAAAGACTTTATGGGATTACATACATTACATGTATGTCTGTATTAATGAGTTAATTACAATTAAGCCCTTGTAGATACAGTAAAGTCTACAAAAATGGAATCAGCCCTGTCAATACAAAAATTTAATTCCATTACTTCTGATTTCTGAAGAGGTCCTGATATTTTGTCCCCATCCTTGTTCCCTCGGAAATCAATGAAATTCTTGAAATGATTTTAGAAGACATGAAATGTCAGAAATAATTTTCCACTATTTTCTTGTTAGGAATTTAAAACAAGTGTAATATAACTGTAGCTTACACATCTTTGAATAAAAATTTTCTATTCTGAATGTCAAACATGGGTACAGTAAAAATAATCATACTATAGTCACCTGGGGAATTAAACCCAAAGGGAATCAACTTGATTCTAAAGATGATGCTTTCAATCCACTTCTACCTGAGTGCCAGATGGTCAGGCCAAAGAATCAACACTTAAAGCAGATGGACTTGGTGTCTGATTCCCAGTTACTAGATTTACTTCAGGTAGAAGGGTACTTCCACTGATGAGAGCTGATTTGTCCCCAGATTGTGGCAAAAAAATTCTTCACTCTGCTCTTTTACTATTAAAGGTTCCCACTTATCTTTCAAAAATAGACAGTAGCATTGAAGATTTGAACCAAGGTACCTGCTGACATTTTTAGGTTTTAAATCAGGCCTAAAATGTGATTGATAAAGATTTAGGGACAAGAACTTGTTACAATAAGCAAGGCAGGTGACTAGGTTCTACCCTGAGGTTGAGCAAGAAAAAACTCTGTCCATGACACAAGAAACTATGGAACATAACAAAATACATTGTGAGAGGTTATCCAAAGCTGGCAAGGATAGATAGATTCCATGGTTAAAGACTGAGAGACAGTCAAACCTCACAAATAAATGGGCAGAGGTGCTGAGGGCTTTTTGGGGAGCAGAATGTTGTGAGGTCTACATGAAGTGCCCATAGAGCAGCAGCAGAAAGAGCAGATGGGGCTGTGATTACACAAATTCCCATACCAGAAATATAATTGTATTCAGATTCGGCAAAACTAGGGCCAAAAAAAATGGTTGGAAGGCCGGGTCCAAAGAGTTGTTCTGAATGGAATTAAATCCAGCTGGTGGCTGGCCACGAGCCGGACTCAGTTCTGCGGCCACTCCTATTTAACACCTTTATCCATGATTTGGACAAGGGGATAGGGTGCACCCTCAGAAAATTTGCAGATGACACTCATTTGGGTGGAAATGTCAATCTGCTTGAGGGTAGGGAGGCTCTGCAGAGGGAACTAGAGAGGACTGATCAATGGGCTGAGGACAACTGCATGAGTTTCAATAAAGTCAAGTTTCACGTCCTGCACTTTGGCCACAACAACCCCCAGCAGCACTAAAGGGCTTGGGAAGGAGTGGTTGGAGAGTTGCCCAGAAGAGAGGGACCAGGGGGTGTTGATTGACAGCCAGCTGGACATGAGCCAGCAGTATGCCCAGGTGGCCATGAAGGCAAATCCATCCTGTCCTGCATCAGGAACAGTGTATCCAGCAGGATCAGGGAGGTGATCCTATACTTGGCCTTAGTGAATACTGTGTACAGTTTTGGTCACCACAAGAAGGAAATGGAGGTGCTGGAGAGGGTGCAGAGAAGTGCAACCAAGCTGATTAAGGGTCTGGAGAACAAGCCTTATGAGGACAGGCTGAGGGAACTGGGGCTGTTCAGCTTGGAGAAGAAGAGGTTGAGGGGAGACTTCATTGCTCTCTACAACTACCTTAAAGGAGATGGTAGTGAGACAGATACTGGCCTCTTCTCTCTGGTGACCAGTGATAGGACAAGAGGAAATGGACAAGAGGAACCTACTCCACCAGGGTAGGTTCAGGTTAGTATTAGGAAAAAATTCTCCACAGAAAGAATCCTGAGCCATTGGCTCACGGAGGGGGCAGGGGCAGCATCCCTGGAGGTGTTGAAAAGAAGGGTAGATGAAGAGCTACAATGGATGATTTTGTGGTTAGGGATTGTAGGGTAGATGGTTGGACATGATGATCTTAGAGGTCTTTTCCAACCTTGATGATTCTATGAATCAATAGGAAGAAACAAATCAGTTCAGATTGTTTATTTGTGAGGACACACGGGCAGAGAAAGTGTGGATGGAGGAAGAACCAGCACAGAGAAATAAAGATGTAGTGGGATATAAAATGGGGATAAACTTGAAGCCTGAACAGCTTGAGAGGAAAACACAGAATGAGGCTATTACTGGACTATTGAATACCATGTGACATTTTGCAGCTTCTGTTTCTGCAGGTATTGGTAAATCTTTGGTTCTCTGTCTCTATGAACAGTTCATACCCTATGTGTGCATTGGGATTATAGAATCAGCCTTACTGATGGCTCCATCCCAAAATGGGAAGAGCAGCTGCCTTCCATCTACCAGGCCAGGAGAGGAAGAATCCTCAGGTCTCAAAGATCAGCAGATGTGTCTTTTCTTTAACAAAAGTGTCAAAAGTATTTGAAATAATCTCAGTAGATAATCTAAGACAATAGAGATGATAACAATTGAGCCCTATGAAAAACAATAAAGTTCCATTAAACCTTGTTCAGGCTTCTACAGACAACTCTGCATTAGTTACCAGCTGTTCGTAACTATTTAGTCAAACATCTATTTCAGTGACAATTCCCCATCAAAGGGATAAATGATAGTATTGTTGTGATGGATTCAACATGTTGGCTCTGTAGCTTTCTCTGCATCCAGAGGTTAGAAGTGGGTATTGTTCTGAATGTAGCTCACGCCTACACAATCAAACCAGATTCTCATGTCCCTTCCCCCACTACATGTGCTCGTGACATTTGCATTAACTCACAAACTCACAGACTAGAATCACTTGTATTATTGTCCTGATACCCTGAATAAAATAAATATAGAAATAGATACTTAATATATTTTAGACCTATACATAACATTTCCATATATATAAATATAAACCCACTATATATTTTTTTGGGTCAAACCAAAAGGCACACTTTCTTATCAAGTACTCTATATTTCCTCTGAAGTGAGCATTCAGGCCAATAGAATACGTCTGATATAACTGAAAATTTTTCTGTTTATTTTAGTGTTGTTTCTCCATTTTAAACACTGTCACTGTTTTGAAAATGGTAACTTATGAAACAGAATTCTTATTGCAAAACAATAAACTAAAAGACTCGCAGCAAACATCAGTCCTTGAAACTTATAAAGGCTTTCCCCTTCCTGTTTTTGATTACAGTTATTCTCTGAAATATTGAATCTTTTGCATATATACTCAGTCACACACAAGATTATATCTCTCAACTCCCTATTCTCCCTCTAACCTCAAAATCCCACCAGCTGTTTATCTTCAATTTTCTGCAGGAGAACAAAGATGAAAACTTCCATGACTGTTGAAGAGTGAAAATCATTTGACATCTGGTGGGTGCACAATACACTGTGCATCATGCTTTGGTTTTTTTAAGAAGTAGTAATGAAATTTTACTCCCCAGTCCAACTGCTAAATTTGGCCCAGCTGTAATTAAATCCCACTTTTTGCTTTTTAAAATCAGTCAGGTTTCTAAACTACATCAGCTTCATGGACTGCAATTTCTGTTCAATGACCAGGTTTAGACAAGCAAAAACCTCTGCTTGTCCTCATCCTAAGGGACTGCTTTAGTTTCATACAAATACAGGCTGTGGAAGTAAAGCATAAAATAGCCTTTTTGTTTGAAAAGGATGGAGAAAGACAATTCCCCTTTTTAAATAAAGGTAAAGACCAGATTATTTAGCTCTTTTGAGGAAAACTATGCATCTGTTTCAGGTGCATGTGCCATCAGAGATAATTTTAAATGCATTCACTTTGCAACTTTGACAGTGATATTAGTTATAAAATGCTGGAATACAAACACAACTGTAGACTGGAAAATCTGAAAGGAAATTGCAGTGATCAAGAATGGAAGAAAAATATTTCACTCTTGCAGATATATATTTTCTTTGGCTAAATATCCTGTTGAAATCATCTTAGCTCAGTAGCCAGTGCTCATTCGTTTGTATTGAAGGGGAGACAATAAAGATTTTAAACAGTGAAGATAGCATAATTCTTATTTAAACGTAAAGTGCTTCACAGTAGAAATAATGAAGACTTTTTTTTTTTTTTAAACAGAATAGTTATCTGGGGAGGCAACACTGGTACAGGGCAATGCTACAGCTGTGTGACAGAGACAGCATCACCTTGCAGATTTACTGCACCATGTCATAAGCAGATAGAAGAGAAATGCAAATGGCTTTTTAGGTGAGCAGGTGAGATCTGACATTGACCAGGCACTTAAAAGATGGGTTACAAAAAGAGAGAGGATTGGTATGACCTTCTTCTGACTCTCATATTATTTATTCTATAGCGACAGGTTAGTGATTCTCTATGGCAACCACCCCAGATTGGTTCAGGAGTATTCGTGGCTCCTGAGAGACTCATTTGAAACAACCCCTTTTTCTATGTAATAATTCACTGCAACTCAGAGTGGTGTAAGAAATAAGGCTATGAAGTGAACCATAGAATAAATATAATAGAAATTTTATTGCTGACATCTTCATTCCCAGGCCGACCTGATTCTTTGGGATACAGGAGAAGCAGCAATGAGAAGGTGAAGAAGACCAAGAGCTGACAGGCAAAGGAAGGGGAGACAGGGAGCAGAAGCAATGGAATGACAGATGGAGAAATTTATAGTGACTTTATGGCCCCTTGCTTCAGGGGGCAATTTTCTCTGTGAGTTTGGAAAGTGTCTCTGATAAGTCCCAGAGTAAGTCAGGACTTGGGCCTGGGTCTGTCTGCACCTCCTCCATAAACAGAGGGCCCCCCTAAAATGCCAAAAGAGCTTGATGAACCTACAGTTAAGATTTAAAGGTATATAATGGAGACCCTCAAACGATGTAAAATAAGACACAGCACTTGTTTAGTACAAAAGTAAAAAGGTTTGAAATAAATCCCCACCTCCATCTAGTCTCTCTAATAAAAGAGGCCCCTTTCTTCCCATCTTGTCTCTACAAGTCTTAGGTCAAGAGACTTCTCTTTCTTTCCATAATTCCAACCCCTGGCTGAATGTTTACCCTACCGGTTCCCAGTGTTTGCAGCAGCCCATATTTTCTCTCATTTGCCTCACCCTGCTCTGTCACTCTTCTGGAAGAAAAAAACTCTACCCAGCCTTGGATACAGCATCTTCCTGTCTTGCTTCTCTGTCTCATTCAGGGAAAAGAGCCAAGAGACAAATACTGACTCCAATGTCATAGAATCATAGAATTAATTTTTTGGAAGGGATCTTGAAAAGTCATCCAGGCCAACCCTCCTTTAGTGAGCAGAGGCACCTTTAACTACATCAGGTTGCTCAGAGTCCTGTCAAGCCAGACCTTGAATGTCTGCAGGGATATCCTCTGCATCTGATACTTGGCATGCAAGGACTGTGGGCAGGGTGCTGGCCTTGGGATGCCTCCTTAGATAGTGACATGGAAAAGAAGACACAATAAACCCCAGCCCCTACAGAGACAGGACTGCAGTCCAGTTGGGTTATGCTGTACAGTTAACGTAGCACCACCTATATCTAGGTAAATAAATTCCACCCTTCTGTCTATGATTAATATGAGTACAGCATTTCCTTTCTCTGCATTTGCCCAGTTGATTACAGTTGGGTAAAGAGTTGTAGCCTGTGGGTTTTCTTTCTTGGGTTTTTGCATGTGTTTTTCTGCTGTGATAATGCATTATGAGAAACAGTTGTTGCAGAACCTTCCCAGAGGTGTGACCATGTCTTTGTATTTTAAATTAACAATTTGCAAGGCAGGAATGACCTTTCCAGTTGTATGCTTTGCCTCCATACTTAGGATAGGCCAAGGATTTGAAGAGAAGAAACTGTATAAAACACAATGGTTTATATCAGAATACGTGCATTAAAATGAGAGTGCTATGGAAATATTAAGTGAAAATAATTTGTAAGAATACATGCACACTAAGTCAAATAAGGATTAGAAATCTTCTCTATGATGTCACCCATCATCTCATGCAGTGGAACAAAAGGCAAAGTATGAAATTTTCACTTTTTGGTCTAAGGTATTTACAATGATGTCTCCAACACCAAGTCTCTTTCCACAGGAGCAAAGCCTATCAGCAGTGAGTCATGAGACACAGTGTGGTTGTTTGTCCAAATGTGGATACAAAGTAAAATAATCGTAAAAGTTTTTCATCCCTTCCCATCCATGGAAAAAAAAAAACGTCCATGGGGACGGGGACACCATTTATTGCTTTGAATACGCCCAAGACAGGAAAAATTGCTAAACACATTGTTACTACGCTGGACTTCCTATCTATCACGTGTCACTAAATTTCACCTAATACACTTCTAAAGTGATCTTATGGTCAGTCATAAAGTGTTCAGTATTTGTTTAGGGCAAACCTGATCCAAAAGCAACCCATTGCATATGGGGAGAGAAGGACCACTTTGTATACTTGATCCCTAGATGAAGTCTGAAGCATGTGATAATACTTTTGCAATCCTTCAAGTACTATAAAACTTTTAAGGAGAGAATTTCCTGGTTTAGCCCCCAGTCTTAGAGGAAGATAATCAGTGAGGATGTTCTGAAAGCTTTCCCTTCTCTGCACACAGTAGCATAAAAATATATATATGAAAAAACTGAGACTAATGGTTAGCCGTAGGACAAACACAGAAGTGAGAGGGAACTTGGTATGGACTGCATGTTACTTGTATGAGGGCAGAAAATACTTATCAGATTTTTTGATTATAAATTTCTAACTTCTCAAAAGAAAAGACACCAGCAACAGCACACAGTTTCATGTCACATGGGTGAACTGTGTAAAAACAACTAGAAAGACATCAGTTAGTTAATTTTATATTCATGGAGTGTGCTCCAAGCTCTGAAACATCTCTGAAGTGGATGGAGGGATAGCAGCTGGCCAGGATTTGGACTTCGTATATAAATATGAAAATATCACATCTTAGAGTCTCCTCTTCCCACTCTCTGTAAATATGTGCTCCTCATAATTCAGTTCATAAATTGTTTTTTTGATAAGGATGTTATTATAGTGTTGAATTGGAAAGAGGGGAAAGGATTCAATTGCCTAAGTACTGAAGTGGCACTTCAGACATGCCAAGGTATCTAAAACATCCCTATGGAGCTCACAGATATGACTGAGCATCTTCTGGAACAGCAGCTTGAGACCAAATAGGATATGCCAAGGAATTTTCAGTAATACTACACAACTAAGTTTAAGAAAATGAATCCTGTGGGACGTGGGTGAGAAAGGTGCAAAATGCTTTATCACACGTGCCTCAAATGCTGCACCAGCTTGGGCTAGCTGCAAAATTCACTTTAGCAGTAACTTAACACATTTCTTCTTGTGATATCTTACAATGAAAAGAGGTAAAATATTTTTTTTCTTTTATTTGAAATGATCATATCTGGAAAATGTTGGATGGAATACATTCAATTTGTCCTTCAAACAGAGTCAAGGGTGACAATATTGCCAAATGAAATGTTGCAGGCAATGCCAACAAAGAATTTTTGTAAATTCACCAGTTTACTAAAAAAAAATTAGATTGGATTTAATAGTTGAAAACATTAATTTCTTCTTCTCAGAGTGAAGACACTGAGAGAAAAAGGAAAAATGTCTTTCATTTTTATTATGTGCATTTCAAACAAGGTTTCTATTTTTATTTTGTTTTACTTGAAGGAACTAATTTTGGTCATCTCTCCTCTACATTCTTTAAATATAACCCATGAATATATCAGTAATGCCCAAGTCTTACAAGCAGATAATTTTTATGAAATATCCTAGAGGATAAAATATGGGGCCAGGAGTACTTCACTGATATTAGAGAGCAAAATCAATTTCCATAGATTAAGCAAATCTGAATCTGTGAAAACTGTTTAAATGGTTAATTAGAACTTTTCTGGAACTGGTAGTAATGACACAGTTTGCTTGGTAAATGGTTAGACACACACCACCTAAACACGATATTCCCATTTAGTCTAAAAACCAATCCAGTCATTCATTGATAGGCTGCTGGTAGTTGTATTAAAGATGTTATTGTTAAACAGTCTTTGTAAAATTCTGTTCTGTGAACTTAAGCATCCAAGTAAAATTAAGTGCTTCATGCAGAAATCTCATCTTCAGCTTGCAACTAGATCAATTATGTTTTGGTAAAGGAACAACACCATCAGAAATAAATCTTTTTACTTTTCTCTCTACTTGCCTTTGACTTTGAATCCAAGGTGCTGACAGCAGGGCAGGAAGTTTAGTTTAATTTTTCTCTCCTCTTCTAATTTCTTTTCCCAGTAATAAAGCTAAAGGAAAAAAATGAAAAAAAAATATTAACTTAAAAGAAATTATTAAATGTCTGCTAATACTAAGTAACATGAAGTACATAAACAAGCTTCTCAGAACTGTATGACTTCTCTTGTGTATGGCACTGTTAATGCAGTTTTTGTTTGTCTATTTATTTATTTGGTTTTTTTATTCTTTAAAAAATGTTACTTAGCACCCAAGGGAGACCACAGAACTTCTCACATATTTCTGGATTAACTTCATAGTAGGGGTCAAGCCTGTATATGAGACCAGGAGGCAATATGTTTAGATTTTCCAAACAGTCCTTTTTTAATGAAAACTCCACCTACTGTGGTCATTCCATGTGAAGGTCATTATACATCATTTTATTATTTTTGCTTTGAAATGCAGAGAATGGCCAAAGTATCAATGTTACAGAAGAATTACCACATAGGTATTGTGTAAATGACCTATAGGTTTCTTGGACACATCTTCTGTAGCCCACATGGCATAGGATGCATGCACAAACTTTTAATCTGGGCAGAAGAGAAGAGTGGCATGCAAAGGGTAACAGTGCCATCAGCATTGTGGGGGTTGTTTTGATACAGGAGCATTAAGAGCTGAATAATAATGGTAAATTATTTAATTTCAGACATATTCATACATATTTCATATGCAGTACTTGGTAAAAGCCCACCTGTACTAAGGAAATTTTGAAGATGACTCTGCAGCATGAGAGGTTTTTGGGTTTTGCTATATTTTTTTTTTTGTCTGTCCTAAAATCCGTCCTGATCATATTTTTTTTTTCAATTGTAAAAATATTAGATGACCATCTGGAACTTTTCCACAGTATAAACTCACTTAATTAATTCTGAATAAGAAATCAATATCCTTGAAGTTTAATGAGTTGTTTTACAGACCCCAATTGCAGGATGTTAATTTCTGTAAGGAAGACGGAAAGCACGCTAAAAAAAAAATAATAAAATTCAACTTCAGACATGCTGAACAGTTCCACTTGGGTGACTGAAGATGAAAGGCTGAGACTGCTGTCCTCTGTCTGTATCTTTCTGGGGTGTGTCTACACATTAGCTGGTCACTGAATCTCCATTTCTTGTCACTGGAGAGAATTATGTCTATGCTGTGATTCACCTGACCTTTCTCAGATGTCTGTGATGAGATGAACTGAACCCCTGGAGTGTCCATAAGCTGTGAAATGAGCCTAATGTGACCAGTGCAGGTTGATACCCACACTCTTAAGTGTCTGCATTACTCATGTGAATGCCTCCCTTTGCAATAACTGAATTTGCCTGTGGCCCTGTTCCTAAAGCCCCTATGGGGTCTCTAGTGTCCCAGTTGACCCAAGACTGCTGTAGCAACCAGACTTGTCTGATGATAAAAAGGATCAGATTTTCTCTTATTTTCTCTTTCCGTTCATTTAGTGGCAGATTTGCTCTCTCAGTTTTTTGCCTTTGCATTCCCCTGGTACCTTCAGAGGATGGGGCTGTCCTTTCTATTGACACCAGATAAAATCTGTGCTGGAGTTTTTAAGAAATACATTCTGTAAATGAATCCCCAGTTGTTTTTTTTTTTTAAGCTGCAGTTCTCTGCAGGTAAATTTCTGGACTCAGATGCAGGAAATGTGGATTTTTATCCTTCAGGGTCCCTCTACCCAATGGCTGCTTCAGCAAGTTCAAGAAGGTGTGCACATTTGCACACTTCACTTGGTTAAGTCATAAGTACATAGGAAACAAACCAAAAAAAAAAAAAAAAAGGCAGAAATGCTGCTTGGGTACTTCAATTTGTCTAGGTTCAGATCTTAGAATCAATTCTCAGTTCCCCTCTTAACAGTCAGAGCCCTTGGCATAAGTTTCCCCAAGGATGCTTGTGATGATAAAATGACAGAAAATTTGAGTTTTTTCTTTTAATCAATGTAATTCTAATTTATCAATTATGTAGCTTTAAAAATTCCCCTCCCTCTTTATTTTTTTTAAATGGAACATTCTATTGTTAAATAAATTTCTGAAAGTAAGAATAAGTAAAAAAAAAACCATTTTGTTTTAAGAAATTATACAGAAAAAAAAAAAAAATCCTGAAATTCCTCAGACTGCAATCTTTTTCTTGAAAACTGGAAATATTTTTTGTTCTCGTTTCTCATCCCAAATAGGATTTTTGGGCTTTTGCTCTCTACCTGCAGACTAGAATTGACAGTGGAAACATCTCTGATAGCACCTCTGATAACATTCTTGAGATTTTGAGGCTTTTCACAGTTCCAAAGAGAACTGTGACTTCTGGAAGATTCAGGGTCCACCTTTACAGCAAAAATCAGGAACATTTATACCAATTACATAAGTATATGGATGCAAAATGATTTAAAGTAAGCTAAATTACATCCACATTTGTGCCCTAATGATATGTATTTACATTGCTTCGTTAAACCATTAAGAATTAATTTGGAATTAATTTCCTGTGATCTCCTGTGCAAGCAAATTCTTACTGAAGGAGGTGATTGCCTGTCTTCGGGTTGGCAGGAATCTTATCTCTCTGCCTAGATATTTAGCATGCACTCATTTGTGACAGATTAAAAACTTAAAAAAGATACATGGAAAAAAATGGAAAAAAGCAGTGAAGATATGGGTTTTATCTGCCTGTGCTTTGCATAAAAGTAATATCCCAGTGCATGCCTTGGTACAATAAGCACCCCTAAGTCCTAGTGAGAGGTGCCATGGTCACAGGTCACCTCTGCCCACACTCCAAGCTGCAAAGCATAAAAAAGTAATTTAGAAGAAATCTGCCAGGGTCTGTCCTGCACCAAGTTTGCTCTGAATTTTTACTGTTCTCAGTAAGGTCAAAGCAGATTTTAGCCTTGAAACAATTCACTTTTCCACAGGCAGTGAGTGGAGAAAGTTTACTCTTATCTGAACCTCGTACCAGACACACTGTATTAATTTGAATGTAGAGTTCTCATTGTCTGGCCATGCAGTTTTTGGTCAGTAAAGAGGCAATGCATGTTTGCTGCTGTACCCAGTGTGCTGACACACAAACACAAGTGTGGGATTTAAGCAAATCTGTGGCTAAATGGCAAATGGCCAACAGGTCACAGGCAAGGCAGAGCTGCAGGAAGACTTGCAGGGAGGACAAGGAACCTGAACAGGTGTGAATTACAACCATATGCAGGTGAAAGTGAAAACAGAAGGCCAGTGAAGTGGGAAATATATGAGCTGAAGTGAGAGAGGATGAAAATCTGTACAAGCACACTGGAGTCTTAAACAAGGGAAGAAGAGGTCTGAGCAATGCTTTTGGCTTCCATATTAGATAGGAAGGTCAATGCTGAAAGAAGTTAAATGAAAGGCAATTTTTCCCACATTAAATTTCCTTCCTTCCTTCCTTCCTTCCTTCCTTCCTTCCTTCCTTCCTTCCTTCCTGCCTTCCTGCCTTCCTGCCTTCCTGCCTTCCTGCCTTCCTGCCTTCCTGCCTTCCTGCCTTCCTGCCTTCCTGCCTTCCTGCCTCCCTCCATCCCAAAGTTTGAGTTGTTCAGTCTGGAGAAATGGAGGCTCTGAGATGACTTCATAGCAACATTCCAAAATCTAAAGCAAGCCTACAGGAAAGTTGGGATAAGGCTTTTTACATGGGTGTGTAGTGAGAGGACAAGGGGCAATGGTTTAAAACGTGAAGAGAGGGGAGATTTAGGTTAGACATTGGATAGAAACTCTTTCCTGTGAAGATGGTGAGATACTGGAACAGGTGGAAGCAGTGGCTGCCCCCTCCCTGGAAGCCTTCAAGGACAGGTTGGATGGGGCCTTGAGCAACCTGGTCTAGTGGAAGGTGTCCTTTCCCATGCAGGACACACCTGTATGATCTTTAAGGTCCCTTCCAACCCTAGACATTCTATTTTACAATTGGCATTGATTATTCCTACTTCCCTTTGCTCTGTTCTTTCCACGTATCTTCCAAAGGGTGTTTCTCCCTCTGGATCAGCTCAGATCTACCCCTTGTTGTCCACTCTCCCTTATCCCTTTCCGGGCATGTGAAAAACATTTTTGGAACCCATACCACACACCCTCTTTGGCTGATGAGAGCCCTTCAACATCTTCCACAAAAAACTACTTTCTTGCAAATCTGTTAGGAATGTCTCTACCACTGAGTGTCCTGAGAACAAAAAAACAAACTCTAGACATTGGACATAGCTTATCAGACTGACCAGGAGAGAAAACATTTCCTTGTGTTGTCGTGTCTCTTTGTATGAGGCTTTTTTTCTCTTGCCTTACACTTCACATACAAGCTCTCAGAGACAGAGACTGTCATTTTAATCTGTATTTTCCAGTTCTTAGCACAATAGTTCGTGACGAGGCCTCTAGGCATTACAGTAATATAAACAGCAGTAACAAAATAAATACGATGGTTATTCCTAAGGTGTGGCTTGAAAAAAACTACCTGGTTGCTTCACTTGTCTGGACCTTTGTGCATTCAAGGTCAGAGGGGGGAAAGAGCAGAGCTTTCCCAGTAAAACCTCTCAACCTTTCTTAACCTAAGTAATTTTTGCAAGTTCTTTTTATTGTTACTTGCCACATTTCAGTTCCGCACAGTTAAAAAATATCATAGAAGCTACAGTTATTATAGTTATTAACATTTTATGGCCTTGTTATTCATACCTTAAGCTCCTTAAAATGAAGTGGTGCATTTTAAGAGAGCAGCATGTATTTAATTGATTCCACTGTAAAAAGATTGCCCTACTTCAATAGCTTCCAATCTTTTTTTCTTTGGGTTTTGCTTCTCTTAATGGCAACAATATCAATTTTATCCCTTTAAGAGAAGTGATACAAAGCACCTCATTTTCTCACTGTTCTGTATATCTGCTCTCAGTTTACACATTTTTCCCTCTTTCAGAATCAAACACCATGGAAAGATTTGCAGTACTCTGAGTATCTGTTCACGCACATATCTAGCTCCACCTTGGACTACAATGTCATGGATTCGTTGGCAGTATAATTAATTTTGAATAATAAACATTTCCTGTGGTGTAAGCACAAATCCTTGGAGAGCTACCAGAAAGTTTCTGATGTCCATGGGAGACATTTATCTCACCTAACTTCACATGTCTGTAGGTACTTACACCTGCAGTGACTTGTACAGAGTCCACTTCCAGTCATTGTAGAGAAACATGACTGCTTGACCAGCCTCAGGAATATATTGCACCATAAGATCAGTCTCCTTCTTAACAGGTACCTTTTTCTCCCTTGAATGTGTGAGACTCCCAGAGTAAAATAGTTGAAGAAACAAGACGTGATCCCAGCTGCCTCTTGTGTGGTGGTAGCTTCTTTGTATGCCAGAGTTTCTCTGTGTCAAATCCCAAACTCTAAATATTAACACACATTTTCCTTCTGTTTTCTACATCTGCTCTGCCAAGAGACAGGGACAACCTAACTCTAAGTGTTATACAGGTGCAGGCACAGGGGTCTTTATTCACCACATGGGCCTGTAACCATTGAAATGTAAGCCTAAAGAATACTGGCTGCTCAGAGTACTGAAAACCAGCTTCCTTATCTTTTCTGATTGAAAGAACTTCAGACACCTGCATTTGGACAACATAAGCTTATATTTCTATGAGATCAGGAGGGTAAAAACCAAAGAGAATACGAAAAAAAAAAAAACCAAAAACCCCCAGGCAATTGAATTACAGTGCAGTGATAAAGTCAAAGTAGCGTATGCTCACATTATCTTTCCCAGACTGTGTGAGACATTACAATTTTGATACTTCAGTGTCCTGGCAAAGATTTATGGAATAGGAAATGGCTACTCATAAATTCATTGCCATGAAAGAGGATAATGAGAAAGGAAAGCAGTACAAACATAAACTATTCTTCTCTACATCAGATACCTATACCTGGCACATTTCTGCTCCATTGGCAGCTTCTGCTCTGGAGAGAGCCAGGAGCTGAATGTGGTATGGTTGTTGCCAAACACACTGAAGAAGACAGAGGTGTACTGGAACTCAAATAGCACAGGCAGCTTTCCAGGAGACTGTCTGGAAGCTCACATAACATCTGACTACGTTTCAGTCAATTTGAAACCTCAAAATATTCTCAAAGTATATATTTTTTATTTTACTACTTTAAAGACTTTAAAAAAAGAAAGGAAAAGTGAAAATAGTTCAAAAATCAGTAATTAATTGTAATAGCAAAGTAAAATAATATACAAGGCTTTTTGAGCATTAATTTATAAATCTTAAGGTCCGTTCAAATACAGAGAAATTCTCTTTGCAAGAACAAATGAAGATAAATTCTCTTTGCAAGAGGGTAGATTTTTTCTCCTTATTTTGTATACATCCCACCCCCACCCCAGGAAAAAAAATGTAGAAAAAAACCTCTGTACCTGAGTTGTTTTGCATTTCTAGGTCTGATCAAGGTCATTTATTGACCTTGCTCAGCCCAAGTCAGAGAAAGATCCTTTTATGTACTGAGGAAAAAACCTCACTTAAGTAGCCTTTGCCTGAGTTTCCTAATATAATGAGTAGTCAAAAAAAGGGATAAAAAAAAGTCACAAGGGAAGTTATAAAGAACCTGCAGTGTTTAGATCACAAGACTGTAGTATCATAAAATGGTTTGGGTCAGAAGGGACCATTAAATGTCATTGAGTCTCACCCCCCTACACTGAGCAGGTTGCTCAGAGCCCCATCCAAACTGACCTTGAATATTTCTAGGGATGAGAAGCAGTGAATATCTTGTAGACAGACTTCTTTGATTGTATTAAATGATGCGTTTTTGCTTTAATTATGAGCTTAGTATTGCTACCCACACAAGATGTCACTGAGAGACACACAACTGAAGATACTGAGAGGTGGGAGAGAGACACATAGTCACTGCTACTTTTGGCCTCCCCATCACCTGCTTGCTATTGCCTTGTGCCTGTAATCCTCTCAGATGTGGGGCTCAGCCCTTGGCCAACAATCAGTGTCAATGTTACTGATCTATCATTATCTGCCCATTTTCACAAAGAAACCAAGAGGCTTGGGCAGGTAGAACAGAACCAGACCTCCAACATTATAAGTAAATTAGTTTGTAGTTAGAAACCAGTAGTGGAAAAAGGCCTTCTGAATGTTCAGGCTTCCATAGCACCTCTTCACCATTGCAAGATTGTTGTCCTTAAAATATTAATTTTCCTACAATCATCCTAAATTCATTTTTAGTGTAATGTGCACCACAGATTACAGAGCTGCAACATTGGTGGTGACTTTTGTGGTAGGAATTCATTACACCTGATTTTATTCAACCAAAATTCAGGCCTTTAGTCCCACCTTGTCACCTGGGTCCTTTGCTGAAGGTAATACCTCGTTTTGTGTAATTACTGCAATTAATTCTGGACCTAATCCCTTCTAATAAATAAATTATCACCACAACAGTTCTTTTTGTTTTGGGCTAACATGAACAGCTCTGACTTCTTGCTCAGATTATTTAAGGAAAATAGAGAACTAGCTAAGGACTGGCTTGAATTACAAAAGCTAAATTAACTGAAGTAATATCTGAGAAGTGTCAGTGTTCAGAATTGTAGCTGTTCCTCAGCTTAATGTAACCACACTAATCTTTCCCCGTAAATGGTCCCTCTATGGTCTTCACATTTCTTCATCTGTTCTTCCTTAATGTTCATGATTTGTTCTTCTCTATTTGAAATAGTGAATATGGAAGACCACGTTTTTACTAATGTTTATAAGAACACTTTTTTTTTTTGCCAAAGTCAAGCCATTGCATAGAACATGAGATGGAAAACTCATATGATTTCTCTGTACTATGTAGTCTTTCCTTGTAGTCCTTTCTTTCATTGGCTTATTTCTTGTGCATAAATTGCTTTACACATTCTCACAAATTTTGATTGTTTTCTCATTTCTACAAAATGGTTTCCAACCTCTCCTGGTATTTTTTTCTATTTCTCTTTTTGCTTGATTATCTTCACAACTTTCTCCAACACTTGCGAATTTAATCCCTACTCATCATCATTAATGAACAAATTAAGTAAAATGCTGACACGTTTTTTGAGATGTTTGACACCTCCACTGTATCCTGAATGCATTGTTGCTGATTTTGATGTCGACAAATACAATATTTTTGCAATAGCTAACATTTTACATTACTCATACAGTTGTAGTTTTTAGAGGAAAAGTGAAATAATTTAACACTATTTTAGCACTTACTCTCTTTCCCTCAAAATAAGCAGAATGAAATTAACTCTAACTGAAGCAGTATTATGTTTTCATTGGTTTTCTTCTGCAAGGGTACTGCATAAGCACATGGGGCTCTAAGAAGAGAGCTGCTAGGAAGAAAAGTGTCTACCAAATATTGTTGAGCTATGTATTAATATTATTTAAATTCCTTTTAAAGAGCAGTCCTTCCCCCCACAGTTTCTTCTTGACAGGTGTCTGTTGATGAAGAGATGAGTGCGGGGGTGGGTGTTCTTATCTAAAAGGATTTTAAATAATGTTACTGACATTATTTGAATCAAAATTACTGCCTAAGTAACGTTATAAGGAATTTTGTCTTTTAAAGGGTATTCAATTATGTTACATTTCTCAGTAGTCTTACCTTTCAAACTCCCTTCCTCCCTGTGTGGGACTTGTCTGTTTCCATTTTCCCGGGGTATAAGATGCCATAATGGCACCTGATTGGTCACAGTTATTAATTGAATGCTTCACAAATATTGGTCTAAAGAGACACACATGAGCTTCAAGGGTTTGAAGTGCTGACTTTGTTTGCTGTGAACCTGCGGTAGTTCAGCAATTCTGCAGCTGTGGAGTGATGGGGGTCCTGAGGTGTTGGATAAGACTGATTTGGAATGTGCTGTGCTTCAAGAATGGCTGATAAACAATGGAGGATTCAGAGCAGACAGAGAATTATAACTAAACTTAAGAGCACTATAGTTCTGCTCTGTGCCCTTCCTCCTCTAGTTTCTCTTTCTGATCTATTTAAAAGAATGTCCTCATTTTTTTTCAGGCTCTTTGGGTGAGAGGCCGTCTTTAAAGCAAAGCTGGCATGTTTTTTTCCTTAAACTTGCTCTAAAAGCAGGAATAGTTAATTCTTGATGGATCCATTGAATTTATTTGTGCATATCTTTTGAGATGTTAGCAAAGAGAGTTGCATGCTTTTAAAAGTGGCTGATGATGTTTTTGAAAAAAAAGTTTACATTTTAATAGCTGTGCCCAAAACTAGGTGTTTTTGTTTGATAAACATGACAATTGTGTTCTTATCCAGATGTTATTAGGAATAAATAATTAAAAGGTGGAATGGGGAAACTAAGAATATGATTCTTTTTAATTCCATGTATGATTCTGCTGGCAACTAATCATAGAGCTGTTCATCATAGAATAGATAAGGTCTTGTTCTCATAAGCTCTATGAACTGATGTTGCAGTGTTATTGGTGCTTGAAGGATGATTCCAAGGCAAGTGTAAAACATTTTTTCTAATAAGGTTTTCCCAATTTTGAAATTCTGTGTTGGTCTTCTTCAGAAACTACTCATGTTCTTTATATATAAGGGAAAATTATTAAGTAGTCCTAAGCTGAAAGAGTGTCTACAGAGTACAGGGCTATCAGCTAAAACCTAGCAACTAACACGCAAACCATATAGTCATGTAATGACTGATGACCAAAACCAATTGTTAGCTGAGAATATGAAAAATATAAGTAGATGTAAGTCAACACATCAAAAAAAGGTCATTTCCTCCTCAATAATAAAAATTCAGAAAACCACTGAAAACCTAAAATGTAAAAAGAAAAAAAAAAAAAAAAAAAAAAAAGAAGAAAAAAAATCTCTAATATAATCTCCTCTTCTTACAAGATGGTCCCCTAAGGTCAACTTCCCAGATTTGTATGAGAATCCTCCTAGCCCTCAAAAAGGAATTTTATTCATTAGATATTTCTGTGCCCTATATTGAAAGAGTCTAGGAAGAAAAACAATCTATGAATAGCCTTTCCCTTCCAGAAGCTGAATTTCAGGTAGATGCTATTCAATCTGATTATGTTATTTGCAGTATCCTGTCTGACTGCAGAAAGAGATCAAAAAATTATTTATGTGTATTTTACATGGTTTAGACATTTTATTTTTCTACATATGAAAATATTTACCATATAAATGTAGGGAAAAAAGGACTTTTCCAGAGCTGCTTTGATTTTCTGTTAGACAAATAACCACCTAGACAGATAAATATTTTATCACATGGCTAAGGAAGCAAACAAAGCAATAAACAGATTCTGGAACTTGGTATTTGCAAAGAGTAGATCTAATGCCTGTTTTTCTTCTGTTTAACAGAAAGAGAATAATTTTTTCTAGAGGACTAAAGTACAGCTGATCACAGCATGCTCTAAAATGTAAAATTATTTCGGAGAATTTTGCTTCACCTTCTCATTCTCTCTTCTAACTTGTTAATTTAATGTCCTATATTTTTGAGGTTCTCTTCAGATTTGATGGAAAAGACATGATTTCTGGCTCAAAGTAGAGAAAAAAAAATCATAACAAGAGATGAAGAAAAGCAGGTGGGAGGAAGAAGGTTTATAACATGAAAAGGTAATTGGCTGGTAATTGCATATAGATTTCAGCATTTAAACTTAGAATCAGGACAGAGAGAAAAGGAGTAGATTGAGTGCTAAAAATTATAGCTCTATAGAAGATATTTGAAAGTTGGGAGGGTAACCCGCAACTCAATAGAAAAGAGGAACAAAAATGTATTTGGGAAAATGGGGAAGACATAAGATGATGAGTTTCTAATGGTCTGCACATCTCAGTAGAACAGAAATTTGTCAAAAGACTGGAGTCAAAGATGGGACTTAGTATCTTTAAGTCCTTCCCTTATGTTTTTCTCCACTCCATTGACATGATTATATTTCTTGATTCATATCTAGCATCTGGAAATGAAAAAGACATCCAGTAAAATAGTCTTCAGGCTTTGAGATTCTGGTTCTTAATACATTCTTGACCCCAGCTCATTCCAAAGAACTCAATGAAAAAAATGCTTGTCTCTGAAATTGGTCATATATGAGAGAGCACTACACTAATCTGTCCTCCACATCATCTTCTTGCAGAGAAAGTTGCTAGCAAGAGATCAGATGAAATGTTATGCTTTGATTCAATGTAAATTTTGAATAAAGGTTTAGGAATATATAATGCAGAGGAATCTCTTCAGTCAGTGCACCCAGTCCTCCACACACCCTCACAGGATCATTTGTGAATAAAAACTGTTGTCTCTAAAATTTTCTGACAACAGATTTTCTCCAGTGTTCAGGTTTTCTTCACAGTTCCTAATTAAAATATGACCAGTTTATGACCCACTGCTCCTTGTGGCTCTAGCTTGTTTTCTTCTCTGATAGATTCCTGGTGTATTTAGAAAGAGTAATTATAAACTGGTCTCTTGCCTTAGTAAAACCTTTTAATTTTCTAGACTTTCCAAGTAGATATCTTGTGCACCAGATGATGCACATGCTCCTGCTCAAGTTCATATTTGCAGATAAGGTCCTTTAAAGACTTTTTGTAGCACAAGCACTTTCTTTTCACATACCTCTCTATCGTATTATTCATCCTATCTTGTACTTTCAGCACCTGAGAATCTTTTCCTCACTCTCCCACCAAAGAATGTAGTTATAGTGACATGAGCATTTTTCACCTCTACACTGCACTGCTGTTTCTCATTGCATATATTGCTGAATGGAGGAAAATAATGTACAGTCTCTGCTGGTTACTGACCTGCCCCTGTATCAAGATGAACCATAAACATATCTGTTGCTCCCTTGGCTGTTGGTGAACTCTGTCCACCAAAGTAATTCATAAATAAGGCTGCAAATACCTTAGAGATTCTCTTTCTAGGTGTCTTAGCAACTGCTGGAATAATTTTAACAATTTAAGCATAAGTGACACCTAAGACAGAAAAGAAATCATTTCATTGTAGATGAACAGTTTCACTAAGCTTCCAGAAAATATCAGCACTGAACTGAACCATTTATTGACAACATCTAGAGATTTTCCTGTTTGATCAGATCTTTCTTTCTATAGTAAAAAGAATTACATTTGTGACAACTTTCTCCATTTTAAAATGATCTCACCATGAACAAAAATGTACACACCTGATATTTGTTAAACATTTGCATATTCTAATGATGGTAACCAAAACACAGACCATACATGTATAATATAGACTCTATTCATTGCGAGCAAGTCACAGTATGTCTACTTGTCACATCAGTAGATTTTATTTCTCAAGCAGAAAGAATATGAATATGATTCTGTTCCATGACATTTGCAAGAGTGTCCAACATGGTTATTTATTAAAATCAAAGTAAAAGCTTCTTTGGAGTCCAGTTGGTGTTTACTAAGCTTTTCCTTCAAAAAATTGACTTGGACCTTTTCTTATGTTTGCAAGATGAAAAGAATGCCAAACCTTAGCCAAGCAGGAAGCAAAGAGAAATGTAATTCATAAATTCTTGCATTAAAAAGATATGGTTTGGGATTTTTTCCCCTTTTTTTAAATGAAGAAATTTTCTACCCACTGCAGTCTTACAGGGTAATATTTGAAGTGAATATCAGGGATTTTTTCATAAAGTATTGTGTCTTTTTCTTTGATTATACCTAGCAAAAGATGAAAAAGTAAATAACTAATCACCAAGGATTACATGGAGCTCACTGCCACATAACAAACCAGTTGAGCACTTTTCAGGATTCTCAAGAACGTACACTGTGCTGTGGAAGAGTCAACCAGTGTACATTTATGTTTGCAAGAATGGATGGTAAAAGCAGATGATGCTGATTCCAATTTGACAAAATAATCAAAAGTTAAGGGCAATAGAGCTCCCTTTCTACCTTGCAGAATGGGGGCAGAAGGCAGAGACCCATACCTGGGTTGTGCAGGTGTCAATGCACACACGTGCAGATTAGGAGACTGTAGATACTGATGTGGATGTCTCAGACCATCACATCTCTAACTGGAGGGGTGTGAAAAGATGCTCTGAGAAGAGGCTTGTTACCTCATCATCCCAGGGGAAGTTGTCTGCATTCAACTGTGTGGGTGTGATTATGACTTTTGGGGATTAGCTACAGGAAGATGCCTCATAGACATTCGTTAGCATTTTTCAGGTTTCTTTTGTTGGGATTTATTTGTTTTATTGCTGAATTGATCCTGACTGTATAGTTCACTGACTGCAAGATAATGATGTGTCACTAATGAACAGACATACTTCTGTGACACTGATTTGATTTAAATCACATGAATTGAGCAGGTGTTTTTTTTTTCCTGCAACACTTAGGAATGGAGGTATTGGTCTGAAGGCATAGTAATAAACTTACTTTTTGTCCAAAAATCAAACCTAAGGGGAACTTTCGGGGATATATTTTTTAAAATATTAGATTTAAAAGAAAATATTAATGATTTATAGTCATTGCACATTGTATATCATATGACAGGATGCTTCAAGAACTTTTCAGATGGACTGAAATAGAAAGTCTCTCAGAATCAGCCTTTCCAGGGCATTTCTAGCTTAGTACCATAGGAGCAACTTTGAATTTCAAAGAGCTCACGTAAGGTTCTGCACTTTTGGTTTGGTAAATCCTGTCCTCCCAACTGAAGGAACTCAGAATAGGTTCTGGAACAATGCTTCATTTTGTGGTTGTAGGTCTATCTCCATTTGAACTACAGAAACATATATTGCATGAAGGATCATTAGCAGAGGCATCAAAAGGATAGGCTGCTAAATATGAACTAAAGCTTATGCAGATTTTGTTCTGTTCATAAACCAAGGAAGGTGGTACAAAATTGGGTACCTAGTAAGTACTAGAATGTAAAGGACAGCCAGAGATAGTGGTGCTGTCAGAGGAAAGCTGTGGAAAAGAAATAAGCAGAAGCATAAATATACATATGTGTGTATATATAGCTATGTAAGAGACAAAGTAAAGAAGCTAAGAATTCAGAAGTGGACCAGAACACCCAATGAGTTTGTTTTGAACTAATCAAATCACTAACTGGTCTCTATGACTGTTTCATCTACAAAAAAATAACACCCTCAAAGAATAACAGCACAGCACCACCTATGGTTGCTGAAACTCCTCAGAACCACAGCATTAGAGGCTCAGAAGAAACTGGGCTTTTATTTAAAACATATATGAAAGAAGATCTGAAGAAACAGTAATGGGAGGTGGGGTCTCATGTGTAAAACTTGGGTTACAAAATTATTCTTTATGTTTTGGGGGCCACATTCCAACAAGGTGAGATAGAACTTCACAAAAGGTGTGATCAAGTGTTGTTAATTTAAAGAAAACTAGTAAGAGAAAATATTTCACTGACACAGGCAAAGAGTGAATGCAATACTAGTGTAAAGTCTGGTAGCTATAACAGATCACCAGGAGCCAACATATCATTTTACTCAAAAAAAAAAAGATCACCTTTAGCAAGACTTGCAACCTTTAGCTTAAGGCAGAGATCCTCTATAGTTTCAGAGGTTTAGAAGTTTCAGTGATACCATTAACTTCTTAGACAAAAGCCTATTAATATAAGCTCAAAAATGGTGAGACCAAATAAATAATTTACCTAAATGAAAAATACAATTAAAAAGCAGCAGTCACTGAAGCAGGCCAACTCATTTTTCTTGCTTTTTCCTTTTCTCTTTAACCTTTTCATTCATGTCTTTTAGAGGATGTATACATGACATGCCTGATACACCTGTCATAGTGGTTATTCGTTTTAAAAAATACCTAATTTTGCTCTTGTACAAACTTATTTCTTAGTTCTTTGAATTACATTTGCTTTGCTTCTGTGTGAGTGAAAGGAGTTTTAAACAGCTTCTCAGAATACTACAAAGGCAACAACAAACTCCTGTAATAGGGTCTATGTCAGATAAACAGACAAGATGTCAATCTGCAGATCCTGGCAGAGGAGGTTGCCATGGAATCACACATACTTCCTAGATGTAAAAAATGTTATTTTGATGTCTAGTGAATTGGATAAGGAAATATTTGCCAGTTGGGCTGGGCTTTAGCTCCTCAAGGTTCAGCTTCCTAAAGTTAGGCATGATTCAGGTCATGTCTATGGTCAGCAGAAAAACAGAGGCAACCTCAGAAGGCATGGTCATGCTCATAATTATGAATATTTGGGTTATGATGGTTTTCTCTCTCCACAGAGACTTTGAAGGAACCCTGGTTTACTCTGAATAACTTATTTTTTACAGTCTACATCTAAATGAAATGTATTCCATCTTTCACCTTATTTTAGGAGGCAATTTATTGGGATGTAGGCACTTAGCCTCTGAAGGTTAGAATACAGTAAAATGGACTTGTTTGGGTGTCAAATTATTTTTATAAAGATTATTGACAGGGGGGAAACTCTAGGCTAAAACATCTCATGTAAGTGAAAAGTAACATAATCTTGAGATTAACATGGGATTCTAATAAACTGAACCTCCCCTTCTCAAGATGTGTCTGCGTTAGGCTAAAATGTTCTCTTATGCTAATTTGAAATTTTTCCTTAAAGAAAATTCACAAAAATGCTCCAAACTTAATCATCACCAGGTACCCAACAGTTGAATGGCGATCTACTATCTTTTTCAGTTTTGGTCTGTATAAATAACATGTTTAGCATCAAATTGACATTGGAATGGGCTGCCCAGTGAAGTAGTGGATTCTCCGTCCCTGGAGATATTTAAAAAGAAACTGATGTAGCACTCAGTGCCACGGGCTGGGAACTGCAGCGGCAGTGGATCAAGGGTTGGACTTGATGATCTCTGAGGTCCCTTCCAACCCAGCCAGTTCTATGATTCTATGATTCTATGAAATCTGTTTTCAGTCAATAGGTTTAAATGTGGCTCATCTCAGAGGCAACTAAAGTTTGTTGTAGAAGTATCAGTGCTGTTTCAGGAGTGCATAACCTCTGAGCATTATTGCTGTAATTTATCTGTGGGGAAAAATATTTTATTACTTTTGATCAGACTAAAAATACAGAAAAATCCAGGGAAGGTGACAGCGTTGTTCATCAAACGAAGACACATAGTCTTCATTTCAGTTAACAGTGCCAAATAATGGCATGCAGAAGATCATTTCAGTGACATAGAAAGAAGAGAAAGAATACTTCTATTGTTAATTATAACAATTAATTTCTGATGGGTAGAACACTTAATGGAACAAAATAATTACACCTGGATTACCGAACTTAGTTATTTGATTTTTCAAAATTTTGAGAGAAGCTTTTCTCCTCTGCACTGTGCACCATCCCATTCCCATAGATTTCCAAGCTCTGCTAGCAAAGCTGAACAAAATAGAGATATGGTTCCCCTAAACTACTTGAGACAGAGAAAATTTCTCCTGAATTATAGCCTTGTGGCTAGTTAAAAAAGCATGAGAGGTACTTTTTGAGCTTCCCAACTACTACAAGATGGGAAATGCTCAATTCCTAAAAACAACTTGTTGTGATGGGAATGAGCCTTTGAGATCCAGCAGTAAGAAAAGCTGTAGGAAATAGTTGTGAAGTTAGAGTTCCAGTCTGAAAAAAGCAATTGAAGAGGATTTTTAAGCAGGCAATTTTCTCACAAGATGAGAAAATGGAGAAAAAATTAAAAAGCTTCTAACCAGCAAGTATAGTCACCTCAACTAAGCAGAGACAAAGAAAGTGTACTCTGAAAAACTGATAAACATATTGTGTTTCTTTATCTAACTCTGAAGCTTTTAGGAGGATAAATTGACATTATTTTAAAGAGTTAAGAAAAATAATAATCAAAGGAAACCAAGTAAGTAGAGTTTACATGAGGGAACAAAGTGAAATCTTTCCCAAACAAGTGACTATCAAATTACAGACCTGTCACTACAGTTTCCTGCAAAGGGTCAGCACCTTCTCTAGTTCCTCACAAAGACAAACTTGATCAATACTTCACTTAACTAAACACTGGCTAAGAACACGACTTGTGACAAACAAAAATTTGTTTCAAGACAATGAAATAAAAGTCTTCTCAAAGACGTGTTTTAATTTCTATTTTTTCTTGTTTTCTTCTCTAGAACAACTTTCATTAATCTGAATTTTCCCTTTTTGACCTTGAGATACATGTGTTCAAAAAGAAATTTGCAACAAATCTTAGATGTGGAAAAAACTAATCAGGAGACTGTATAAAATAGAGCAAGAATGCTTTTCCCTACTAGAAGGGATGGGATAGGGATCCCTTGTAATTTCCCTCATCAGAATCACTTAGCAGTCCAACAGAATTGCCACCTTTGCAAACCCCTGAGCAAATCCTCAATAGCATTTCCAAAGGGATTGCTGCAGAGGAAAAAGACTGAGATAAGGGTCTGCATATGGCTTAAAGCCTGCATACAATAGAGATAAGGATTGGAGAGGAAGTGGACAGAGGTCTGCTCTGATTGTTCAATCTGATATGTCTCAACCAGGCTTACTAAAGGGAAACAGGCCTATAAAATAAGGAGCTGCATTGGTGGGCTTTGGGACTCTCATCAACATCAACTCTCACCCACTGGCTGGCTCAACACTTGGATCCAGGAGTGGTGATTTTCTCTCTCTCTCTCTTTTCCTAAACTGCCTCCCCACTCACAAATCTTTCTATTTTTGTTCTCCCTTTGTATGTTTACATACATCCATACTTGTGGGTGATTTGTTTTCCCTAAGAACTGCTCCAAAAAGACCTTTAACTGCTAGAGCACTAAAACTGCTCTTTTTCTGTAGAGAAACATACCTTTTGTGACATACTTGCCTTAATCTGGTCAAGGAGTATTCCTATGGTCCAAAGGGGCAGTCATTTGGTTATCCTCAAAGGGAAACCCTTCCCTCAAAGAGAAACCCAGACCTGGGAGGAGTATTGGATCCAGCCACACCTAAGCTCCTCTCTGAGAAGGAGAATAGAAAGCAAGGGGGCTGCAGGGACCCAGACCAAATCTCCTTTGGTTGTCATTTGAGTCAGGTCATAGGATGGGATATTTTATCTGCTAGCTGTAAATGGGAGAGGGACATGTTGAAAGGGAATGTTAGTGCAACACCAACTGCATTTTCATGTCACTCTCCTGTGATGAGCCCTCTTCTGTTCTCTCATCTGACCCATATCAAGGAAACCTGGGGGTTACAGGGCCATGCAGGCAGACCTATCTGGCAGAAGAGAAGACAGTGTCTATCACTGAAGTATTTTCCTTGCATTAGTACTATTTGAATGATGAAACTTCACAAAAACTTGCGTAATTTTACAATACTTGTAAATCTTGCAGTGACAGTTTTTTACCTAGCTCCATCTTGACTTAGAATCCAATCCCCTTCTTTTGGGTTTCCAGGAACCTCCAATAGGAACAAATTTCAATTAAAGATGAATGTGATGGAGTCTGAACATGCAACTTTCTCCTTTGGGAAACAAAATATACTTGTTGCAGGAAGGCAGAGTGAAAAATGGAAACATGTGTGAGCATCAGTGGTGTGCTGTAATAAGAGGAGTGCTGAGAACAAAAGTGGCACAGACCTCGGTGACATCCTAAGCTCTTCTTCTGCACACTGTTTCCCTTAACTGCTTTCCTTACCCTGCTTACCAGGGTTTGTTCTTTGGTCAGTCACAGTTGGATTTAGAGGAGGGCATCAGAGCTCCTGCCTGTTCTGCCACGCACAAAGAATTCCAAAAAGGATTATATTATAGATTTCTCCTTCTGCATAGTCATAATATTTAAAATACCATTAAACTTTTGCTTTTGTTGCTCTGTGGGTTCCTGTACCCCACAGCTTACCACATTTCAGAGTCTGCAGGGGTTCATATTGTACTCCAAGCTTTGTGTAATGTTATAATGTTTCTATAAAACCATTACGGGGAATAATGTTGCAAGCTTTGTTTCTTATTTTTCTGTGGCAGTTTTGGGTGACAGTTTGTTATATACCTTATAATGCACTGTAGTCCCTACTGATCATGTTTCTTAGGGATCTGAACTTGTCTGGTGTTCTTCCCCTAAAGGCTCTAAATGTGGTGGCTCTGTATAATCTCAAAGCTTTAAAACCACACTGTTCTAATGCCGTGTTCAGCAGCTAAAGCTTCCACTTGAGCAATGTTCTCTGTCTGCAGTGTCATCTCCATCTGATATGATTCACCCTTTTGTGTGACCAAAGCCACACTTATGGAAAGAAGAGCTGTCCCAGAAGATGCCTCTTGGCTATGGCATGCAGGGATCTGGCTGAACAAACCGTGTCTGTGCAGAGGGATGGATGGACTGCCAGTCACCTCGGCTCCAAGAGATGAGCTACAGCCTTTGTTTTGACAGAGGTTGCTGAAGCCAAGTTAAACTGTTGTGGCCATAGCCATAGTGTTCAAGTAGGGGTTTGGTCCCATTTGAAACTATTTGTGTCCAAGCTTGCTACAAGTAGACAGAGTATTTCCCTAAGAAGTGTTCCACCACAGAAACTTTCTGTCAAAGATGACCAGTATATATTTCTTCTCTAATTGTTTTAACCATGCATTATTGTTGCGTGGGATGAGTCTCGCCGTGGGAGTCAGTCGAGCTAGTGCTGGCTCTTTCGGTATCAGGAGCTAACTTTGATCCGTCCGGCCCTGGAATTCTGCCCGGAAACCACACCTACCGAACCCGGGCATGCGCGCCTGGGCTAGCCCCAGCTGGGCACAGGCGGGGGGGGCACTGTCCGGGCACTTGCTGCCTACATATTATAATACTAAAGCGTCTCAAGACTAACTGATACTGATACTGACTGATACCAAGAAGAAAGGGGAGAGATGAAAGAGTAGGGAAAACTGGAGTTTATGTTTCAGTGGCTTCTGTTTGTGTTTATGTTCCCACTCCCCATGGACCTTCACTTAATGCCTTGAGAAACCTTTTATCAAGCCAGAAGAACACCAGCCCCAGCGGGCTATAGTTGGGCTTACGCTGCTTGATTCAGACTGTCATGCTGATTCAAATTACTTTCTATCACACATCAAAGAAACCTCCAAAATGTGGCATGTTCAAATTACTGCACTATTTTTGGGTTTTGTTTATAACCATTAAACACTCAAAGTCTCCAGGCTCAATTAGCTGTTTCATTTTATATCAGCCTTTAGCATCCATGCATCCATGCATTCATCCACCCCTTTCTCTTTGTAGATTCTGTGGGCTACTTTCACCAAGGCTGCTTCTGAAGTTTATAGCCCCTCAACAGCCCAAGTGAAAAAGTTGAGCTGAGTCAAATCAATGTTTCAATGAGTCAAATCTCTCAGCAGATGCTGAGGTCTTGTGATAATCATTAGACCTTGCATAGGTAAAGTACAATCTCAGTCTCTCTTTGGAAAACAAAACAAAACAAAACAAAACAAAGAAACAAACAAAACCCCCAACCCCTCAGCAGCCATTTACTCTGCTTAACATTGGCCATAAAAAATTGGGCAGCTAATGTAGCTGAATTAAGTTCCCTGTGAAGGCAATGAAGAGATACAGGCATCAGTACTGAGCAATTAATTCTTTTCAAGGGTAGATGTCTGTGGTATGTAGGAGTGATTGCCAGTGAAGGTGTTACATTAGATAATTACCTTTGATGCCTAATTTTCATATGGATAAAATTAGGTGATGTGATGATAGAATGACCTTGCACATGAATGGCTCCCAGTGCAAGTGATTTTTAAAACCTAGGAATGTTTTGTTATACACATGCTGAGGTGTAAACATGAGATGTTAATAACAACAATGGCACATGCATAGATCACATTTTCCATCTAAGAGTTGCTGAGTATTTTTTCCAGTTTGGCTTTTTTGTTTTGTTTTGTTTGTTATTATTGTTGTTTTAAGTGTTCAGGCTGATGTAAAGCTCATCAGAAGAAACAAACTGAACCCAGTGCCTACATCTCCAGATCCACATTACCTGCTTGTGTGCAGATTTTCATAAGTTGTATGTGAGACAAAGAGTATTAAGACTGTAAGTCAGGCAGAACTCTGAGAAGTAACTTCTAGAGGTTTTTCTTAAAGTGGACGTTCAAGAAACAACACATTGACTTTTGTATTCTGGAGCTATTTTTTTTTTTTTTTTCATTTGAAAATCTAATAGAAGAGTGAGGTTTAAAAACAGGAATTCAGACAGCCCATAAAAAAGAAGGGATTTGGATACATTTTTCTGCTCTCTGTGCTTTCTTCTCCCTTTCCCATTCCTTACCTATCAAACAGTACCTGGCTTTGTGACATGTAGCAACCTTTAGTGAACTCCCCACAACCCTTTCAAGGCCAGAAGTCCATAAATTTGGGGGAGATAAGAAGGTTAGGTTTATGGAGAACTTGCTGCTCCTCAGCTCGTTCCCAAAGCCTGACCCTTCCTGCACTCTCAGCGTTTCATCTCTTGTAGATCCCACGCTTTACACTAAAGCAAAAAAGACATCTAGTAAAAATCCTTTAAATAGTGTGAGTACCTGGAAACCTTGTCTTTCCCTAATGAAATGCAAATTCCAGGAAAATGAGGAATTCCAGCAAAATTAATGAGAAAAAATAGTGTTTGTCCCAGAGCTAGTTGAACTATAAGCAAACTTCATGGAATGAAAAGAGTAAGAGAAGGGAAAAACATCTTCCAGTGCCCACAGGTACCAGGACTTTTCTGTCCATACAGTATTGGGTTAAGTTTCCTGTGAATTATTTCCATACCTCTGAATTATTTCCACACCAAGAATCTTGTGAAGCCCCTTCCTGTTCCTGGATCACAAACCAACAATAGTGTCAAAGAGTTCACTATACTTTGTTGGGTTTGTAAGCTTATATTTTGTGGCCTCCATTGCAAAAACACATATTTGGCTTTGTGATAAATTAGGATGATATGAACTGCCTGGCATTTGATCTAAGACACAGCCTGTGATGAATGCCTGGGTATCAAATAGTCTATGACAGATGTGAAGCATCTGACAGGAAGAAAAAGATGTTCTATACCACAAGAGAAGGGAAGTTTCTGAATTATTTTCCTTTTTATGTTTTCATTACCCATCTTCAGAATCTCATGTTTCTCTTTGGATGTTTGATCCATACTCAGGTATTCACAAATGGAAAGAGGGAAGAATCTCGTTGATGAAGGGAATCTGATCTGATTACAAAACAGGTGTTAGCAGACAGCAGTGAGGGGCATGTTTGTTCAGTATCAAAAAAGAAGAGTGAATTTTATGAACAGCTGCAGAAAACCAACTAACTTTTCAGGGAGAAAGAATCATGTAAAAAAATTCTAATAGGAAATTACAAGAGAGAATTTTTAGCTGGTGTTCAGTGGCAGAGAACAATTAACACTGCTGCTAATATTTAGCATCTTAAGAACTGCAGCATTGAAAGATTGTACACATTTGTGAATTTTACTCTCAGATGTTAAACGTCAGATTTTCCTCAGAGTTCATAAAATATGCACCTATTTACTCTCAGAAAAGAATACAATGGAATTAATATCAAGACTATTATTATAATTACTCTTATTTAAGATGAAAAAGTGCTTCACCATTTTTGGTCGTTTAAAGATAATGCTTTTCTGTATTTACTTCAAGTACGATGTAATCACATAACTTCAGCACCTGCTGTTCAGAGCCCCTGATGTTCAGTGAGACACTGACAAAAGACTTAGTAAATACCTTAGCTTTTCTGTGCTGCTATTTTCTCCAGACATATAAAATGGAAAAACAGCAATTTCTTATCTTCCTAGGAGGATGCTGTGAGTAATAACTAACAAATGCCTTCAAGGTTCTAAGAACTTTAATCCTATTTACTGGAGGGGTCAAACTCTTGTGCTTCTGAGAGGAAACAAAGATTTTATGTGAAAAAACAGGGTTTGTTCCAGTGCATGCATTAGTACTGAGGAGAGCCAGATATGAGCTTTCAAGCTCATAGCAAAGAGCTGTAATGTGTGGTACATAACTTGATATACATCACTTTGTGAGTTAAGATCATACATTTTGATCACACAGTTTTTATTTTCAAATGATTTGTTATTCCAACCCATTATTTATCACAAGGATATACATCTCTCTATGCCCTCTCTCCAAGACAATTCAATAGAGTAAGTTCAGATCTAAAGGTGTTTCTGTTCTCAGTGAGGTCTACTGTGTCCCCTGAAGAAAGACTTTGTCTATCAAACCATCTTAGAAAATATGTGGAACAAACACAGGAATGTGTACAACTATGCAAAATAAAGAGCAAGAAGTTATGTTCAATTGCTCTTATTTAGACTGTAGATATGTCTGAATGTATCTTGGATGTGTTGAAGATTTTTCTTTGAAGTTTAATAAGAGGTTGTTATTTACATACAGCTCTCATGCACAGAATAACTATTCTTTTTGCTAGACAGTTTTAACTTAGAGGTGGAATTAAAGAAATGTGCCAGAAGGTCATGCAAAAGTGTATTTTTTATTATCTTGGGGACAGAAGCTAATCTTCTTGCATAACCCTTTGTAATGGCAAAATAAGAAGAGTGAGATTTGTGGTGGAGGTGAGAAGTACAAACATCTGAGTACCTGACACTAACATGTTTAGTAGTGATGACGGCTGTAAATTGAAAGACTAGGAATGAAGAAAGTGTCCCAGGTCCTGCAACCCTTGCCCATACACTCAAACTCAAGAAAATTCCTCCCACATAGAGTCTGTAATGAGCTCAATGCGCTCAAGTTAAACAGGAGTTATATGCATCTTATTGCAATATCTAGATTACACAACTCTTACATAACCAATATTTGATCTGAGCTGCCTGAAAACACACTGGTAAGATGGTAGACTGTATTATTTCCTGTATTTAGGGCAGTTGTTGTGTGCTGTCATCTCATCACTTTGGGCTATTTCAGGTTGTGTACAGCCCATTGGAAATACAGGATAAAAACCCAGTCTGAGAGCAGTGTATTTTTTACATCGTTGTCATATTACATTTTGTCATTTCATTTAGTATTAAGAGTTGTCACATCAAATTGTGCTGTAGGTCAAATAAATGGTAATGTGATGGGACACATCACATACAGATAGCAGGAGCCCAATCGGAATTCATTTGCATATCCTCATTGACTTCATTAGCTGGTTGATATCTCAACATCATCACAGTAGTTTTCAGAAAAATGGAAATATTCTATCTAAGGGCACAAAGCCCAAGCAGGAGTTCTGAGAAGTTTGTGAGCAAAGAGAAATTTTGCCTATATAGTGTGAAAAGATGCTAGTTTTAGCTAAGTACAAATAAATATACTATGCACACACACATCTATATGTAAAATGCTGAATCTTATGCTGCGAGAGAAATTTTTAAAATAATACTAGTCTTAGGTTTTCATGTTCAATAATTCTAAAGGCTTTTAGCTTAGGAAACAGTTTTCCAGCAAAGATTCTCATCAGTGGAATCCTATCAGACTTGGTAGAAAAGACATTTACAGAAAGAACTGTAAATGCATTGGATTTTAAAAGTCATCTGGCATGTTTTAAATTCCATTCTTAGTCTAGATAACACATCTGTTGGGTTTAGGCTGGGTTTTTTTGTGTTTGTTTCTTTGATTGTTTGGGGGCTTTGTTTGTTTTTTTGTTGTTGAGGTTTTGGGGTTTTTTTGTTTTAAGGAGATGGTACTTCAATAAATATTTCTGATATATTTCAATAAATATTTCTGATATATACACCAGAAATTCTTTAATGTATCAGTTCTCTTCCAAGGCTTAAATATTGAAGATATTTTTATGTCCAGAGCATTTAAAACTGCTAACTCTGAACTGACAATCAAGATCCATCAGATTCATGAAACACTCTAAATATGTACTTCCACGGAAAATAGGAGGCATGATTTGCTTTTTTTTAAAGAAAAAACACAAAAACCAGCATCCAACTTTAAATAACTTCTAGCTTTATATATGATTCATTGGGAAAAATAATAACATTTTGAAAAGGAGGGTCTAATACCTCTGGCTAGTATTTAGAATAAATTGCATTGCATCTAATACTCTTTTCTGACTGGCAATCTCAGAAACAAAACACTTATGAGGCTTCTGTATATCTGCCTACATTTCTGGTTTCCAAAAAGATAGGAATTTAGTGAGTCTGGGATGTGTCACCCTTCCCATGCACTTTCAGCCACGTTGACTTGTGCATTTTGTAGACTGACTCTGCAACTTCTATACAGTGAATGCAATATTTCCACAGCCAGGTAGGCCACTATACGTGTGTTGTAATGTCACCATATCACTTAAAGTATTTATCAAGCAAACAATTTCCAGCAGCAAAGAATAATTGCCAATCAGATTTTCTGAAAAAAGTGATGAAAAGTCAGAGGAGACATAAAGGATATAGAAAAGGTCAATAGGTGATTCACACAAGTGGAAAACCTTAGATATGGGCTTATTTATACATGGTTTTATACAAGGTTTTTAGCTATAGCTGAGGTTCTGGAATGGGGTTAGACGGTCAGATTAGGTGTTTTTAAGCACAGATCAAGTAGATCTTCTTCCTACTAAACTAAAAATGATATTTAGCCTAATTAAAATTTTGAATTTAATGTCTGATGATAAAGCAATACACACAACTTAATATATACAAAACATCTGGGACAGTAGAACCATAATCTTGGTTCACTTCAATACTTTTCCACTAAATAAATAATAGTAGTAAGAGGAGAATACTGCAGTAGTTATCAAAATACTGGGCTTCTCTAGTTTGTAATGTAATTTTAAGGCTAGTGTAAGTATAGGTCTCTTGGGAGGTTACTTCAGATACATAAGGTTTTTGGCTGTCAAATTCAGTAGTTAATCATTCCCATATTTTTTAACTATTTTTTCTAATCTCTCCTGCAATAACATAGATAAAAAATTTTTTTTGTTGTTACGCAACAATAGAAATCCTCTGAAAAACAGATTCTGTCAAAACTTTGTTTATCTACTGCATAGCTTGATATTATGACTTAAACTTGAGCCATTGTGGAAATTTAAGCATGTAATGAGCTTAATTTATCCTGGCTACCACCTCTGTAAACCAGTGTTAATACCTTAAGGTCTTCAGCAGAATTATTTTCAATAACTGCTAGTCCTGATCAGCTTCTTTGCTCTCATGGAGAGCAGCACTCATAAAGTACCCCAACAAATTGTGCCCTTCTTAACTCCCTCCTTAACCAATTGAGGTTCTGGCTCTAGGGTTTTACCTTCATGACTAAGGCCCAGTTTGAGCAGGAATGAAGCAGACTTCCCACTAAACTTCAGCTGGCCACCACAAGCACTTGATATTGAAGCCTTTAGCATGAATTCCTTGGAAAAGGAGAGATCACAAGTCATAGACCTGCTGGATGACCCTTTCTGAATTTGAATTTTAAAGTTATTTTCATTTTGTTTAGCCATCTCTCTGCCTCAACTCTGTATTGCAAGTCAACATCATAGGAGGGAAAAGGTGATCAGTGTGGGAGTGAGCTGTGCTGCCCTTGTGTGCCATATACTGTTTGCTCACAGATTTTGCTACCTGATGTAAGGCATGTTTTTTTTTTTTTTAATTCCTTAGGCTCCATTCTGGTGGTGGGTTTTGATTTCCATAGGATTCCAGCAGAAATTAAAAGGCTTTCCCATCCTCTTGGGAGCTAGAATTTTGCAAAACATCCAGATACTGAAATTTCAGCAGAAGATCAGTTCCAGTGATGTGGGTGCTTATGCACATTTCTGCATCAGATTTGAGATAGAGCAGGTACTAGAGCATAACAAAAACACTTGTTCCACCCCAAAGCTGTGCTCAAAGTAGGGTTGTTTTCCTATTGCTTCAACTTTTTGTTGAATTTTGTTGGCAAAATGATTGACAAGAGAATTTGTCATCTTTCTTGATCAAGTTGATCTGTGATTAACAGTCCTCTTGGTAATCACTGAAATGCTGCACCAAAACAACTTAGTTATTAATTTGTCAGATCTGAATAGTCTTCTGAGTCATAAGGCAAATTCATTTTATTTGAACATCAATTAATAAAACAAGGAAGATGGAAAAGAGATTTAAGCTTGATAAAATACCTCATTAGCCGACTTTTATAAGTGTAAACAGATGATTTTCTCCTATTGTTTAAATTTCTTTTTTATATTATAAGGCCTCTTTAATAATAGAGTTTGTTTTAAAATAAAACACCAAACACAACAACTCTTGTGGAAAAGCTTTCTTTCTTCCACTATTCCTGTGGAGTGTATGAGTTAGGCTGGAAATTCTTAGAGGTCTTGTGTCCCACATCTGGCTGCCTTGCTGAGGGGATACTGATGGAAATATCTGTTCAGGCAAGTCAGCAGGAGTTGAAGGCACCCTACATGCTATGGATGATGTTAACAGGCAGCTTATGAGTGCTTCATTAAGCAAATATGCTGCTTAGCATGCTTGGGGTGGATACATACATCCAGCCCTCAAAATGGCCTCACCACACTGAGCAGCATCTCCACTCCAGTTCCAGCTGGTCCCTGCTCATTGTTTATGCCAAGTGCATGTCTACCTGTGATGTTTGTAAATAAAAATGAACCAAGAGGCTCCTAACTTGCCCTGTAAACATGGAATATCCAATCTGAGCATGGAACTCCTGGGTCTTCAGTTCTAGTAATGGGCTTGGACCTTAAAGGACCAGAGGAGAAGTGAATCCTGCAGTAGTGGAGGGAGCTGTTGTCTGGGCTACATTTCTCAGACCAAATTAACTGCATGGCAAGCACACCTTGCTTTGTCAGATGTGTCTGTTCCAACTGCCTGAGAGCTCTCAGAGATAATTGATTCTGGCACTTCTATTACTATCCAGAAACACAAGGGCATATTTTTTTACAGTTGTTCAGGCAGTACTTTGAAGAGAATGATTTTCCTACAGGATATTGCTTACACTACCTATTTGTGCCTTCACTGAGACTATGCAGACATGGCACTCTTATGCCACGGTGACGAGCATAATATAAAAATGAGAAATTAAAAATGTCTTTTGTTGCAAGTTTCTTTTAAAATATATGTCTGTCTATGGTCTCTCTTCAGCAATGATACAGTCTTTAATTTAAAGAAATTCCTAATGCTTCAACATATAGAAAGAAGGGATTTATTATTTACCTGATATCTTCTACCATTTTTTATTCTCTGCCTTTTGCTTGTAGCTAAACATGGAAAAGAACTTGCTCTCCACTTACAAAATGTCATAGAGTCACAAAGAAAGAAATACAATTACATACATACATTCATGAATGGTTTCATCACAGAATACTCACAACATACCGAGATTTAAGATGTACACACAAAAGCTACACGTTGTGTATTACCAGTCCTAGTTGCTGCACCCATCTGTGTGCTTGCACACAGAGAAAAGACTGTATTGTGAGAATTCGAAAAAATGGGAAGAACTGTAAGAAATGAATTTCCACTGATTGTGTATAGGTAAGCGTCCGAGCATGTACTTAATTTTCTTTTCAGTTCCTTAAGACAGAGAACTTATAAATTTTATCGGTGGATTTTCCATGAAAAGAAGAAATAACAGCATTATATTTCAGAAATGCAAACCTAAATCAAAACTTAGTTGTCACATCTGATAGGCCATATATTCACAAAAAGTCTATTAAATTAGAGCTGAAAAGCTACACACAGCCAATGAACCACATATGTGTCCACAAAAACTCATATTCAGTTTCTCTTATTAATAGTAAGTGTGATATTATTTGCTCATAAATAATTGAATCTGTATCAAAGTTACTGCAGGAGTGGGACCATGCTGATAGATTTGGTTCTTACTGAAAGCTGCTGCCTTGTGCCTCCATTTGAGCTTAGCCCAGATTGTATATTCAATGTTTCACTTTGGGGAGGAGGTGTTTAAACCACTGCAATGCAGATTAATTTGGGGGTAGAGGACTGGGAAGAGTTTGGCTACTAGAAATAGCCAATGATGCCTCCTTTTTAGCTGTCTAAACATACCTGAGCAATAACTTATTTTCATAAACACATCTAAAAGCAGCAAACATGGAGCTTCAAGAGTACAAAAATCATAAGCTACTTGAAAATATGACCCATCACAGAAAGATCTCAGAGGTCTTGCAGTGGGTTGCTTAAAATGTGCAATGAGTAAGATGAGGGGCACATGGAGGATCTTATAAACCATTTGAGTAAGTGCTTTACTGTGACTTGGGCCAGTTTTATGAACCTTACTTTTCTCTTGCTATCTTGTCCTCACAGACAGTTTTGTCCCTGCCTGTTGTCCTTCAGAGGGTACAGCAAATGAGAGTGCTGGAGTAGCACCAGTAGCACCCAGTGTGTATGGAAGGGGGGCATAAAGGGAATTCTGCATGGGAAGCACTGGCAGCAGCACAATGGTGGAACAAGCTTCCTCTGTGTTTTTCCTCCCTTCCACCACCCTGAACTCTGACACCCACACACAAGCCTGTTGTGCGTGGATGAAAAGAAGCAAATCTCTGCTAACAGTGAGATATGAAAAAATGATACATGCATAGCCACATACTCATTTAGGTTTTGTTTGTTTGTGGTTTTGTAGTTTGGGTTTTTTGTTTTGTTTTTAGTATTGAGGGCATTTGTGTCTGTTGATAATTAGAGATGTTTATGACATGCATTAGCAGTAACTCTCCACACTGCCTTTTTGGAAACATGTGACTTCACATTAATGGCCTGAGTTTGCTAACAATTTACAGGAGAACACTTACCACTCTGATATGCCACTTTCTCATTTGTTCTTCATATTTTTAATTTTATGTATATCCCTGCCTGAGCTCCAGAAATGACTTACTCCATCACCCACGCTGCTTCTCCTACTTAAAGATGTAAATGGGTCCCAATTGTACAAGATATTTAGCATATGCTTAAATTTAAGCATATGAATACTCCCACTGAGGTAAATGGGACTGCATACTTAGAGTTAGGCTCACACTTAAATTGATCATTCAGAACTAAAAAAAAAAAAAAAAAAAAAAAAAATAAAATCACATACTTGGCTTCCTGATTCCTGCATAGTCCAACATTACCCCAGGACTCCGTTGCATTTTGTGACTTAGTGGAATGTTTTTTTTTCTAAATCCTCCCCTAAGCAGTCATCCTGACATGATCTCTCTCTTTTTCTTCGCTGAGGTGTCAAACATCTCATTTCCCTGCTTGCAAGTGATTTTTCTATTGCAGCTTCAGGTGAAGAATCATTCCCAGACAGCACAGACTGGCCCTCAGCTGCAGGAACACAGCATTAGCTGTTACAGGTGTTATCATCAATGTGCAATGCACATTGCAGAGTGCTTTTTACACAGGCAAGGGCGATCTATCAAAATGGTGCTTTTCTGTCCTTTTCACACTTTCTCCAACCAGTAGTTGCTTTGGATGGTGGTTTTAAGAACAGTGAAGCCAGTCATGCAGTCTGTGCGTATCTTAAGTGTACTGCACACAAACACACCTGAGGCCTTGAGAAATGCAGTTAGACAACACAGTCTTTACTTTGGGAAATTTGACCCCTAATTGCTTTCTAATTTCGTAGAGATCTACCCTCTAGGAAACCTGACTCGGTTCAGAGATGCAAAGGGAAAGACCCTGAGGGTATAGCCCTCAGTGTATGTTCTCTCAGGATCTAAGTGCTTAAACAACATCTTATACTACCCTCATAATACAAAAATATTTATGAAAAACCCTGGCAAATTATTTTCAGTTTAAAATCCAAACTATAAGCAGAACATGTGAAAGCGTATTTGTCTACCAATCTATTTTTTCATTTATGCTTTTCAGTTTTATTATCTTTACACTTTTCAGAGTAGGGAATTCTCTTTTATTGTCTTTTATGTAGAACAGATAGGAGGAGCACTCTTTTGAGCAGGAGCTCTTTCTTCTGTATGCTATCATAATAAGTGGGTCATCTAACACAAACTGAAAACATTTACAGTTACACATGGTGGTTTTTTTCATGTGCTTCTAAAGCGCTGTGTAGAAATAATTCTTACTGCAATATTCACAAAGTGATGTTTCCTAATGTACCAGTCTCTTTAAAAAGTCTTTGATAAAAGTAAAAGATTCAGCATCTCTAAAGAAAGAAAATATGAAAAGTACAATGCCCTGCTCTATTAAAAGTAAATTCTTCTTTCAAAAAAAAAAAAAAAAGGTTGGAGGTAATTTTAGCAGAGAAGGAGGAAGGATTATAATGTAATATATTCATGTCTGAAAGTATCATTTCTTGGTTTACTTCTGCAGATAATCTTTTATAGGAAATATTAGTTCAGTAATTTTACATTTTCTTTTGACTTGTTTTCCAAAGACTATTAACAAAGTAAAGAAAACACCATTTTTCAGACTACTCCTTGTGTTGAATAGGACCAATTTTTGCCCAATAGGAAACTCCTGATAAGATAGGTTTTCAGAAGTCTGACTTGGAATAATATTCAACAATCACACCAAACTTGCCAAACTCTGCTCTGAGATCCCACAGCCCCAAGACACCCAAGCAGGCACTGAAACAGGATGAATGGAGGAAACAAAGCATGATTAAACAAAACCTCATTTTTACAGCTGATAATCATAGAATAATTTATCCTTAAAATATGTACACCTTTTTGGAAGCCTTGTGAATGTTGGGGTGCCAAGCATATTTGGGGTTGAAGCTTAACACATTTTAGTCTAAAAATTAATCTCTCCTCCACCTAATCAATTGTCTCATTTAAAATATTCGCAGATGGACAAAATTCAAAATCAAAGTAGGAAAAATTGTGTATTGTATATTCAATATCTGGATAAATGCCTATCTGATGTATGAGAACATCACTTAGTGTGTTGTCTACAGATTCAAGTTTCATCAGAAAGGCATAGATGTGTCAATAATACTGTTTTGTTTTGGTTTTTTTATTTACTTATATATAAAGTGATCATTCATTAAAACAACAGAAAATATGCATTATTTTTTTACCACGTATATTCTCTGGAAAGACTCTGTGCATTAAAGAATTCAGGATCTGTATTTATTGTTCAAGACAGCCATTTCTTTACAGCAAATGGATTCTGGGAAAAATACCTCCTTGGGATTTAACTGCTGGCTACAGTTTACTCTGAGAAATAAGATGATGCATCTTTTTGAGTACTTCATCTACCATAAACAACCTTCAGATTTGTAGATAAAAACTATTATCTTAGTGCTGTTGATTTACAGAGCTATTAGAAGAGTCTCTGTATTTAGCAGAAGGCTCCCTTGTAGCCTAAGAACCTGCTTCACCTTCCTGACATTGATCAGAAGGTACTAATAATGATTGTAATGTCAGTGTAGAGACTTCCCAGGGGATGGTGGTGTGGCCAAATCCTGGGAAGACAATGGGTACATGATTTTCACTCTTTCATTCTCCCATTCCTGTCAAAACCACTGATATTTTAGTGAAGTATATTCTCTTTTTACATAATAGGTGCTAAAAGTGGAGATGAACTACAGTGGAATGATGATTAACAGCTTGCAGCTCATTCACAAAGCACATTTTTCCTATTCTTCCCCCTCAAGAAGGAATTTACAGTGTCTGATTTGTCTGCAAGTTGAGGCTTGCAGCTGCAACAGGTGCAACCCACCCACTAAAATTAGTATGAGCATAACATTTGCAAGAACAAGACTTTAAATGGGCTTTTATGTGTTTCTTACTTTATTGGGTTCTCTTCACACACAATTGGCCACATTAGCTTTAAAATAAATAAACAGATAAAGGAAAGCATCCTCTATTAAAATAAATTGTTTAAGTCTCCTTACTCAATGGTAAAAACTCTATTCAATTAATGGGTTCTTGTTACAGTTCTGTGTGTCACTAAACAACTTGGCAGTAAATTCATTGGCCACAAGCCACATTGAACAGCTCTGTCATGATCAGAAGCAACTGAACTCTAACATTCATGAGATAGACAATCAAGTAGATTCCACAATAGGTTCTATTTGTGTGGAACAGTACCCAAAGTATTTGTCTACTCATCTACAGGAAAATCTGAACACAAAATAAAATTTTGGGAAGTAGTGTGTATTAAAAACCAGAGACTAAAAACTATCAGAAAATGTCAGAATAACGTGTGAGAGAAGAAAAGATTTTGAGTGTGAGAAAACGTGTTTTTTCTATGTATTTGGTCTGGTTGTTTTTCCTGTCTAAATTTCTCTTTGCACTGCATGTAGAATAAGCAGTCAAATATTTACCAAAAATTAACGTTAAAATTGTGGAACAAAAGTGATAAACAATCATGCAAAAGCATCTGTGGTTGAATAGATGGTGCCTTTTTGCCTTCAAACACAAAAGCAAAATCCTGTGACTGATTTAATAAATCTCAGCTAGGCATCTCACTGGAGTTAACACAGTGAACACAGGATATTTGAGACTTCCTTTTTATCTAGAGATCAAAAAACCTCTAACTACATTTGAAAAAATATGTGAGTAAACTCATCTATTGGAGGATACTTTTATATGAATGGGAGTACAAATTTGACAGAGAAAATATTTATTGAGAGTTAAAAAAAATAAAATTCTTTTCAGCCTGGCCAGGGGACACCATAACTGAACTATGTAGAGTTGTGATATAATGAAATTACGTTCCTTATATATCCAAAATGTACATAAACTTATTTAATATTTTATAGTCCTAGTGTAGAATTTCATGAGATCACATTGAGTACCTTTGACAGTATGGAGCATACTACAGAGCAAACACAGGGCTAACAAAAAGTGCACTTAAGAAACCAGAAGTTTTGGAAGTAAAAATAATGTAGTTTTTCCATTAATTGATTTTATTAGTACACATAGAAAAAACAAATACTAAAATGAAGATGATGACCAAACTTAACCATGTTTCAATAGAGGACAGCACCTGATCTTCATAAAATCATAGAATCTGCCAAGATGAAAAGGACCCATCAGGATCATCAAGTCCAACTCCTATCCCTGTGTAGGGCACCCTCTTCTCCAAGCTGAACAGACCAAGTGCCTTTAGCCATTCCTCATATGGCTTTCCCTCCAAACCCTTCACCAACCTCATATCCCTCCTCTGGACACTCTTTAGTAGGTCTATGTCCTTTCTGTACTCTGGTGCCCAAAACTGCACACAGTACTCAAGACCTTACCAAAACTGAACTGTGTGCATGTCACCTAAATCCATTCTTTCCGTGATAATAAGAGAAAATCGCATGAACACAAAAATTAAGAAATAGCTCTGCTCTAAAAGGACTTCCTAATGTGCCTTTCAAAATGAAATACTAGCAAATTTTTCAGTAACATGAAGCTATATAGTTCTAGGATGCATTTCCTGTATTAATCTACTGACAAGACATGACGAATTTCTCAGTGAATACTGATAAAATCTGATTCAGCTGTGATCAAAACTCAATTACTTCTGTAGAATCATGGATTCTTAAGAAGATTTAAAAATAATTTTTTTATACATACATACAAAAGATATTCTGATGAGAAAGTAAGAGAAACCTCCATGTGTGGCTTCTTCTGCTTTAAGAGAGAAGAACATTAGTATTCTACTAATAGATAAGATGTCACTGGAAGTTCACCTTTCTTCATAATACTGTAATTAGTATTTCATATACTATAATTTTACTCTTGATGAGATAAGCACTTTCTGAGGAAATTTCAATATCTATATTGCTAGTGCTGGCAAAAAAGCAATTTAAAATGACAAATTTTAATACCTAATGGCGGTCCAAACCTTTTGATATAGTGGCATGAATATCAAATATTTTACATACCTTCAAGGTTTTAGTGACTTTATAGCACTGCCAACAGCCTGTGCTCAGCCCTTCCTAATTTTCCTCTATTTTCTCTATTTCTGTTAGTCATATTTATCCTTCTGCATGGCTCAGCTTTTCAGAAAAGCTCTGTTTTTTCTGCCTTAGTCTGAAAGTCTGAGTGTCAGTTTTGTTCTGATCTAAAGAAATCCAAGAACTTCACTCTGAGACCCTTTCCATCAGCATGTGTCAATTGAATAGAAAGATGTTACAAAAAAACCTCCAAAAATCCAGGGTGTAACAAGTTGCATCCAAAGACAATATGACATATTTCTTCTTATCTGGTTGACATGCAGGCACTTGTGTCTGTAATTTGCAGACGTGCTAGTGCTGGTCCCTGTTCACTCATAATAACTGAATCCTAACCCAAAGATTTTTCAGAGGACTTGATTTACTTTGGTCCAAGGCCTAATTAAGTTGGCATAAATTAATAAAAAAGGAAGAAAGAAACAAAGAAAAAGAAGAAAGAAAGACAGGAATAATAAAGAGTGAAAAAAAGAAAAAAAAGAAAAAAAGAAGAAAAAAACCCCAAAACACCAACACCAAAAAAAAAAGAAGAAACCCAAAATACAGAAGATAGAGAAATATTAAATTAAAAAGAAAATAATATTAAACATTTGGAGGTCAGAAAAGTATTGTTACTTAGCCTCTGAAAAATCCTGAAGATATCCAGAACCCATGCAAACTTCATGGGTTCTGTTATGGCTCAACCCAAACAAAAAATCTCTGCCAATATTGCAAGTAAATCTGAGCCTCTCTTTTAGCTTCTACTGAGACAAACTTCTGAATTTTATGTTCAAACCAGATGTGACTGGATGGATTTTACTGAGAGTATCATGAACTGTGGCACAAAACAAAACCCTCAATTTAGCAGGTATTCACCTATATGACTCAAAGGCAAAATACATTCTTGCTGTGTCACAATGAAGATAAATTCCCAAATTTTACAGAACTGGAATGGTAAACATCATCATTTTGCTCTTGTGAGACAGAAATGGCACTTTCTTACTTGCCAGGCATATCAGCTGTGTATTCCAATGGAAAATGTGGTCTTTGACTCCTAATTCACTCCAGCAACAACTTCCACCCTGGGTGTAAAATGGGTCACTGTGAGGGTGTGCATTGGGACAACTTGTAGAGAAGACCATAAGTCCTCAGGTGTCACTGATAATGAACTGGGAGCTTAAGCCCAGGTGTGCCCACTAATTAGGGCCTGCCCCAGCCGGAAGTGGGCGGGGCTGAAGGGCTAGGTAAAAGGCATGCTCCCAGAAGCAGAGTCAGTCAGAAGCAGATGAAGATGCCTGAGGAGAGGAACAGCAGGAAAGAGCTCCCAGAGAAGAACCGAGTCCCCGAAAGAAAGAAGGCTCGCCGCAACGTCTGGTGGAGAATGCGGGCAACAAGAGCAAGCCGTAAATGCTGAGGTTAAAAAGAAGCTCTACACGACCACGTTGGTGCGGGAAGCTCTACAAAGCCTGGCTTAAATGCGAAAGGCGATAAAAAGAGCTTCGAAATATGCAACCACGTCAGATGGAGACACCACAGTGGTGCGGGACGCTCTAAGAAAAAGAGCTCCAAAAACGCAACCACGGGAACAAGCTCCACAAGGCCTAGCTTAAATGCGGAAGGCGGCGTGTAGAAGCTCAAAATAGAAGCCCAGCACGGCAAGATACAGCAGCCCGGTATGGCGAGCCAGGCAGGAGAGAAGAGTGAGGCTCGAAAGGCGCAGCGAGTTGGCGTGCGGAACTCAAACCCAAGGAATGCTGAAGCGGAGCTCTGAGTGCGCATCAAGTCAGTGTGGTCCTGAAACGGAGCCTCCCAGGGACACGCGATAGTGCGGTCCTGAAACGGAGCCTCCCAGGGACACACAACGCGGTCCTGAAACGGAGCCCCCAGGGACACGCGATAGCGCGGTCCTGAAAACGGGGCCCTAGGGACACGCGATAAGACTGGTGCACCGAATGCTCGGAGAAGTCTCTGCATGGCCAGGCATTCCGAGGTGGCGAGTACCAGCGAAAGCTGAGCTGGTGCTCATGAGACCTCATCTCCTGCTGATAAAGGCCGGTAAGAGCCTGAACTTTCCCTCCATAAAGGCTAAGAAAAAATATATATTTATTGAAAAATAATGAAAATAATTAAACGTTTATCCGGCGCCCCCTCGATGCTCTTAGCTGAGTGTCCTGCGGGGCCCGAAGCGTTTACTTCGAGAAATATATTTATTGAAAAATGTTTATCCGGCGCCCCCTCGATGCTCTTAGCTGAGTGTCCCGCGGGGCCCGAAGCGTCTACTTTATAAATTATTGTAAAAATGTTTCAAAAAAAATGAATTGTAAATTGTTGTAAATGTTGAAAAATAATGAAAGATAATGAAATGTTTGAAAAGGCCTATTGAAAAAATGAAGTTTATTTTTTTTTTTTTTTCAACAAACAATAAAAAGGGGGGAAATGTAGAGAAGACCATAAGTCCTCAGGTGTCACTGATAATGAACTGGGAGCTTAAGCCCAGGTGTGCCCACTAATTAGGGCCTGCCCCAGCCGGAAGTGGGCGGGGCTGAAGGGCTAGGTAAAAGGCATGCTCCCAGAAGCAGAGTCAGTCAGAAGCAGATGAAGATGCCTGAGGAGAGGAACAGCAGGAAAGAGCTCCCAGAGAAGAACCGAGTCCCCGAAAGAAAGAAGGCTCGCCGCAACGTCTGGTGGAGAATGCGGGCAACAAGAGCAAGCCGTAAATGCTGAGGTTAAAAAGAAGCTCTACACGACCACGTTGGTGCGGGAAGCTCTACAAAGCCTGGCTTAAATGCGAAAGGCGATAAAAAGAGCTTCGAAATATGCAACCACGTCAGATGGAGACACCACAGTGGTGCGGGACGCTCTAAGAAAAAGAGCTCCAAAAACGCAACCACGGGAACAAGCTCCACAAGGCCTAGCTTAAATGCGGAAGGCGGCGTGTAGAAGCTCAAAATAGAAGCCCAGCACGGCAAGATACAGCAGCCCGGTATGGCGAGCCAGGCAGGAGAGAAGAGTGAGGCTCGAAAGGCGCAGCGAGTTGGCGTGCGGAACTCAAACCCAAGGAATGCTGAAGCGGAGCTCTGAGTGCGCATCAAGTCAGTGTGGTCCTGAAACGGAGCCTCCCAGGGACACGCGATAGTGCGGTCCTGAAACGGAGCCTCCCAGGGACACACAACGCGGTCCTGAAACGGAGCCCCCAGGGACACGCGATAGCGCGGTCCTGAAAACGGGGCCCTAGGGACACGCGATAAGACTGGTGCACCGAATGCTCGGAGAAGTCTCTGCATGGCCAGGCATTCCGAGGTGGCGAGTACCAGCGAAAGCTGAGCTGGTGCTCATGAGACCTCATCTCCTGCTGATAAAGGCCGGTAAGAGCCTGAACTTTCCCTCCATAAAGGCTAAGAAAAAATATATATTTATTGAAAAATAATGAAAATAATTAAACGTTTATCCGGCGCCCCCTCGATGCTCTTAGCTGAGTGTCCTGCGGGGCCCGAAGCGTTTACTTCGAGAAATATATTTATTGAAAAATGTTTATCCGGCGCCCCCTCGATGCTCTTAGCTGAGTGTCCCGCGGGGCCCGAAGCGTCTACTTTATAAATTATTGTAAAAATGTTTCAAAAAAAATGAATTGTAAATTGTTGTAAATGTTGAAAAATAATGAAAGATAATGAAATGTTTGAAAAGGCCTATTGAAAAAATGAAGTTTATTTTTTTTTTTTTTTCAACAAACAATAAAAAGGGGGGAAATGTAGAGAAGACCATAAGTCCTCAGGTGTCACTGATAATGAACTGGGAGCTTAAGCCCAGGTGTGCCCACTAATTAGGGCCTGCCCCAGCCGGAAGTGGGCGGGGCTGAAGGGCTAGGTAAAAGGCATGCTCCCAGAAGCAGAGTCAGTCAGAAGCAGATGAAGATGCCTGAGGAGAGGAACAGCAGGAAAGAGCTCCCAGAGAAGAACCGAGTCCCCGAAAGAAAGAAGGCTCGCCGCAACAACAACTTTCACATCCTTTGCTCTGAAAATAGGGCTCTGTTTCCACCACTGCTGAACAAGCTCATTTGCTTTCCATGCCAGGCTTTGTAGGTGTACAGATGGCCAGCAGTGGGAAGTGAGAGGGCAATGCCTTAGGGACAGGGAATGATAATCCACCAAACTGGGCAGATCTAGGTTATACAACATGAGTAGGAGGGGTGTTACAGTGTTGACAGATGCCCAAAATTGTGTGTCAAAAAATCTTGTTGCTACTGTAGTCAAGAGGAGGTTCCTCAGTTGGTTTCAGTCAAATTGACACCTGCTGTTTCACTCAACTCACCCAAAACATGATAAATAATAAATAAATAAACATAAATTAAATTGAAAAAATAAACACAATAAAGATTATGTGGAGATGTAATGGTTCCTGCCACAACTTGTAAAAATCAGACACATAAAGTTATACGAAGCAGTTGAGCTGATCTAAATTTCCTTTTGTTTGTATGCATTTTATTTTTATTTTATTTTGGGGGTTTTGTTTTGTGATAAATTATGAAGGACAAGTTAATGAAACTGATATCAAGAACTATGAAAAATGCCCCTCTGCAGACATGACTAATTTTAAAAGTCAGCAGCTTAGCAGGCAGAAAACAAAATGGAGACACAGGTTTTTTTTTATATATTGAACATCTCTGGAACTGCGTGTCCTTGCAACTGCTTAGGAAACAGCTTCAAGCCCAAGGCAGGAAATTAGTCATCATACTTGGATAAAACTGGGCCACTTGTTTTGCCAAAAATATTATTGAAAAGATTAGTTTCGGAGCTATTTAGGTTACTTGTGAATCCATGAAATACTGTATAAATAGATGGAGATGATTAAAAAGTAGCCAATTTCAGAAACATTTATCTTGAAATTTTATATTTATTTTATTTTTTCAAAGTTATATTTATTTTAAAAGATAGTACATAGGCTTTTAAAAAAGTCCAAAACTGTCTCAAAACCCACAATATCTAGTAAGCCAGATATGAATCTGCTGAGTTTTTCTTCAGTCATCAAAAAAACTGAGCCACACCCCTACCCTCATTGAGGAAAATTGCAACAGGATTCCTGGAAAGAATTTTTTTAAAAATAGAGTAAAAAAAATTAGCTCTTATATGACCATCTGTATCATGGACATCCATGGAGAGAAGTTCTGCTATTAAGACATGTTAACTTGTATCTATTAAAAACCCTAATGTAGACAAAACACTTATATTCCCCTTAGGAGACTCAGAATTTTTCCAGAGGTCAGAAAATGTTAATCTGTCCAAATAAAAATGTTCTGTAAGAATGTGTCTATGTCTACAAGAGTAGTTTAAGCACTGAGTTTAATTCCCCTAACTGCCTAAATGCTCCAGAAATCACTTGTAGAAATCTACTGCAGGGTAAACTGGAGTTATGTTGGTTCACTCCTTGTTTGAAATATACCAGGAGGGTCCCACACTGGCAGGAAATGCTGTTTAAGAGCATTTTTTTCTGGGCTGCCAATCGGAGAAGCTCTCAGAAAGATGGGAGCATGGGGAGGAATTGCTATTTAAGAGCCATTTCACTGTGTTCACCTATTAGTAGTAGATCAGCAGAGTACAACATCTGAGTAGAATCAGAGAGTTCTGTTTAAAAGCATTTTTACTCTCTGCCTGGGGAAACATAGAAATAGCCATTGCTGATCCATCTCTAAATGGCATAATTTTGCAGGGACCAAATCCATGCTCTGCATCAGTATTTCCTAGTAACTTCTATAAGAAAGTGTTGGTGTAAAAAAATTTCTCTGTTTTTTACCTCTTCTGTATTTTAAAATAATTGGATAGACTCTTTGTTTGAAATTTGCTGAAATATATTTATAGAAAATTGCACAGGTGTACACTGGAGTATGCATTTGTAGATGTGGAGGAGATGGTTAAGTCTTGCATGTCACCTGCAAAGTTTAATGCATTCTAAAAATCCAGGATTAGGGATAGATTTGGAGTCTTTCACTGTGCACTGATTGTGATCATGTGGATGCAGGTGTGCCTTTAAAATTCCCAGTGCATTCCCATCTTCCATGCCTGTCCTGGTAGGGGCAGCACGTGGCTCCAGGAGTTGGGGTTTAAGGAATCATTGCTCAAAGAAATATTAAATAACTTATTTATGGGAATGCCTCAGCATTTTGGAGACTCTGACATTGTCTAGCCAGATGTAGCTTAAAATTTTTCACCAGTGGGTTCAGCCATGCACTCCTGGGTGGTTGCTTACTTGAAAAGGTTTTCTTCCTTAATTATACAGGTCCATGTATGCACCACATTTCCCCAACTGTATTTGGGGTTATACAAAAAAAACCAAAAACCAACAGTTGCCTCAGTGTGTACATAGCTGTTTAGGGACTAAATAGAATTCTTTTTTCATGTTAACAGTAAAGATGGTATAAAACAGCAATGTAACTAGACAAAAGGGTTGTACCTCTTCACAGTCTTGCAAAGATTCTGTGAAAGATCTTATTAAACACCTTGTAAGTAGTTAAAACATAACGGGCTGTGATTTAGGACAGTGTATGTCAGGAGAATTGATGGGCTGAATTAGCTGGATGCCTCTCCTAGGATATTTCAAGGGATTAGAAACTGGTATGACAGAAGAAGTGGGAGATTGTGTCTTCAGGAGTGTGAGCAGTTCCAGAAAGAGAAGAGTTGAAGTGAAGGAGGAACCAGTTCAACCCAGCCTGTACACCTCCCACTACAACTTCAATATGTAAATGAGGATATATATGTATATATAAAATATTCCCAACTGTATTCCTATATAAAGCAAACTGTTATCTTTCCTTGCCTTCATTACACTGGAGTTTAAAGTAAGAAGTAATTTCTGGTGCTGAGTTCCCTAGCTGAGCTTGGTAGAATTTACAAACACATAGCCCAGCATTCAGAAGCTAAGAGCTAGTCTCAGCCTAAAATCACAAAAAAAGGGTCCTGGAAGAATAAAACTTAATAAAAAAATTAAATTAATAACAAAAAGTGTTTTTTTAGTTATTAATTTGTTGGCTGTTTCAATTGATGAAAACCCACCTAAAATCATGACCATGCTATAGGAGCCTACATGTAAGTACATGCCATATGAAAACATCTGGCATGCCAAGTACACAAAAATAGCATCTTATTACTGCACATCCCCTGCTTTGTGTGAATATTGTCTGTGTATACGACATGCATAAACTTGCACTGTTACTTTTACATTAAAAACCCCCAACATAATAAGATGACAAAAAGAAAAATAAATTACAAAGACATAATTTTAGTAACTTCTTGACAAGCACTTAATGTCTTCCAGTCAAGCAAGAACAGAAAATATGTTAGTTGCTTTTTAAACTATTATTCCAATAAAAAGTAATTATAGTGATTAATTGCATAATGATTACTGTAATCACAGCCTATTCTTAGTTGATTAAGAAAGACAGAAGCAGCTCACTGAAAGCTTTCCACTAAAACTATCTGTGTTTATTTTGTTTGCCCTTTGCTAATTTTTTCAGAACCCATGAATGGTGATATTTCAAAGACGACCTTGTCAGTTGTTTTAAGACTAATCCACTGTCCACTGACAAAAACTCACGTTCAGAGATTGACAGAGGTGTCAAGTGCTATTATGGAGGCAAGAAATTCTTTGACCTTAACCATTGCTGGGGGTTTTGTTGCTTTAACATTTTTCACTGCTTTTAAACTGAGTACTTCTGCCTCACTAGAAGATTTTGAAATAATTTGCATGTGCTATTAAATACTCATAATTTCTAGCAGAATACATACACTGAAAAAGTATATGAAGTCCCTGAAGAGATGGTAGTGGGATGATAGATCTGGGATTTTATTTGGGGCAGGTGAAAGTCTTGGATACATCATCTGGGGAAAACCTTCAAATTTCTATCAGCTGGGGTAGAATTATCATAAATAAAACTATTTAAGAATTTGCTCTGTCATGTTCCTCCTCATAGCTCATTGGGACACTTGCTTTTGTGAGCTGACTTGGTGTGTAATGAGACCAAACACTATTATGACAGACAGCACCACAAAACCCTAAATAGAGAGGCTATGTGATGAAGAGACCTCAATATATTACCCACTTTTGACTTTTATTGGGAAATTGAGGGAAGATAGCAGCAAATAGGCAATGCAGTCACTTTGGTTAAAACTTGTTAGCTGCAGGAAGACTTAATATTACCTAAATCCCACCCATGATAGTGGGGTTGCTGCACTCTTATGTTGATTTTTGAGCGTGGAAGTCTGGAATGGTGACACGCTCCAAGGATAAATGTATGGATTTCTGAAAACCTATCTCTCTTCCAAACCTTTCAAGCAAAAGTGTCAGATATCCTCTCCATGTTGACTCTTTTCAAGACAAGCCATCAGACCTTTACCTGACTACAGTAAGGAATGATAAAATCTGTTCAGATAAATGTCAATGCACTCAATAGCTATTACAAAAGGAAAACATATTTTTCTGTGTAATTCCTCCACCTGGTGGTCAGGTCAGGGATTTGGCTAGCCCAGGTAATGGACAGGGGGCTGGCCAGTTCTCAGCTCTGTCATGTTTGCCATTCTTGCTTAAGGTGCTGGTTGCAATTAGGCTGGGCAACCAAATAAAGCTCAAAAGGTTATTACTCACCTGGGGGGCAAGACCCCAGGTTTCTGGAACTGGACAGGGAGCCCCCATTTGGCCAAACGTGCTTTATTGATACAGAGTATCATCATCTTCCAGAAATGCTTTATCGTTTGCTTTCCTTCCCCATCCCTGAAAGCAATTTTTTATTTATTTTAAAAGTGAAATCTTTTACAAAAAGGAACCTGTTTAAGAAAAAAAAAAAGCCACATTTTAATTATCTGTAAAAATATATTATGGTTTGTGATTGTCAGAATGCCTAATTTTGACATTTGAAAATTAAAATGAAAGAAACTTTGAAAGGTCACTATCAAAACAAAATGCTTACAGATTTTAAAGTGAATTCTTAACTTGATTACTTCCAAAGAGTTATTTTTTACTGTGGGTTTTTTTCTCCTGGGTGTTTGTTGTTGTTGTTGTTGGTTTTGGGGGGTTTTTTGGTCTCCTCCTTATTTCCCAGATATTCCATACTGGGATATCTGTAAGGCAGAGACATATTTAGACATCCTGTAGACCTTTCAAAGGCACCAGGATGCTTAACTGCTTTTGAAACTAATGAGAGTCAGGAGCTTCTTTATATCCTACATCTCTAAATCCTGAAAGTACTTGCAAAGCGTAAGACCTGCTTCCCACCTGGCACTCATGCATATGTTCCATGATGCTATTTTATGGCCCTCTTGAGTTAAAAGACATGCAATTATCACAACGGCTTCTTATTATAAATTCATACATGCATTAGAGGTGCATTTCTCTTTGTCTCACTCTTTTTCCTTCCGATGTAGCTTTTCAGTTTGTTCTCTATTACTTACAATTCCTCTAAATATATTCTTTGCAGCAAGGATATATTGAACCTGTCAAGTTTATTTAAAGAAAAGTTAAACTGAGGAAAAATCAGGAGCATGTTGCCTGCCCAGGAAAGGTAAGGAATTCAAGACAAGGCCTTGCTCCACTTAGCAGACTACAAATCCTCTGGATGTCTAGGGAAGCACAGAAAAGCAGATGATAAATGGCAAGTGAGAAACTGTACATTGATAAATGAAACTGCAAAGGAAGAATACATCTCCTGCAAATCCTCCATTGTTGCCTACAACTCTGTTGAATTGCAGAGTGCTATTTATATAATCAAACTTGCCAGTAATCAGTCAACGGGATGCATGGTCCTACATTGGTATGACTCCAGAAAGCAAAAGGAAATTGTAACAGAGAGGAGGGAAAATAATCAGTTTTTTCCCATCTCCAAGCAGATGCACATGTTCCTTGTCAACAGTCGACTGAGTGTCTTTTAGGAAAAGGACAGGAATCATAAACCCTGAGATGAGAACAATCAAAGGGAAGTTGTTTTGAGGGCTCTAGTACTAGCTACTCCTTGTTGCATAAAATGTTACTGAAAAAATAAGTCTAAGTCTTTTTTTCTACATAATCATATGATACTTCATAGAATCCCAGCATCACTTCTTGGCCTTTTGGCAAAGATCTTGTGTAGTACTCGTTAACCACTTGGTATGTGGTCTATCAAAGGTGGTATTTGTGTCAGTTAAAGACAGATGGCAAGATCTGAGATGTCTTTCAGACTATTTCAATATCTCTCAGTGGGCCTTCTCTATTAATTTAGTCCACAGACAAAATGACATTTGACTGTTCAGAAAGAAACAGCAGTCAGCAAAGAGCTGCACCATGACTTATATGTATGCAATAATTTGTGCAGAATTTGCATGCGTTTTTTGAAGGACATCCATTTTTGGGGGCCAAAATCTCAGGAGACCCAGAGATTTAGGATTTGGACGGCATGAACATTTTCAGTGGCCCAAAAGTCCATTCTGAACACAAATTAGTGACTAGTTTCTTACCCAGAAACACACATCTGATCTGTTTCCTCCTCTGAAACAATTACTTTGAGTATAACTTTGTGATAGATGCCATTTTGACAGAGAGACTGATGTAACCCCTGCAACAGACAAGTAATGGAGCTACAGAAATACTTTATATATTCTTTATGAGGGAAAGGGTCATTTTGGTACAGACACATTTAAACCAGTATAAGCATATCCTTATTTGCATGACTGAAGGGCCTCAACTATATGGGTTGTTAAAGCAGTTCAATCAGGATACTCAGAGAGCTATATTCATTTATATTCACTTGCTTCCAGATATCTCTGCCCACAACCACTCCATACTGAGTGCATCCAACATAGAGGCTCCTGGGCCTTGCTGATAACTGTATAGGGACCACATGAGAATTTCAGGTTCCACAGAACCAAGACAAAAACATCAGTGAACATAAAATCACAAAACCCAAGTGAGTGGACAGTTTTCAGTGAACTTCAGTGCCACTGCTGGAAGGATGGATAGGAATTAAAAAAGAACAAAATATAGCTGCCTTTTTCTTCTGCACATTTTCACAAGTCATGTCCATATTTATGTAGATGTATGAGATATGCTTCATATTCTGATACTTGGAAGTCTTAAAAATTGAATGATGTGGTTCCTTATTTGTAATCCAGCCTCTGGAAAGAACCCCAATTTGCCATAAAGGATGCTTATTCTTTATTTTATAGTTCAAATTTAAATATTTCCAGTAAGTTTAAACACACAGAATATGCAATTATATGTACTCTGAAACATCCCATTGATTTACATTGTAATTGTTCCATTACTGAGGATAATGGAAGTTGCATGTCCACAAGTATTTATTATTATTAGACAGGAATTCTGCAAAATTGGCTGACATTGGTTTGATTTTTCAGTAGTTATTACAATGTGAATGCAGGAATCATAACAGCAGCCATACTGTAAGATATTGAAAAGTATCCTGAAGATAGTAACATTTCTCAGAGGTTTATTTTTATGAAAGAAAATCAACACCCAAAATAAACAAATCCCCCACCTCATCTATTCATGACTTTGCAATTACAACTACAATATTAAATATTAAAATACTAGTGATATGGTTCATATGATGAAAATTCATACTTAATAGAGGTAAAGCTATGAAAAATAGCAACAGGAAAAAAATTACATCTAATCTAGTTCTAACTTGTTCTGACAGTGCTGCCTGCATTAATCTCAGACAAAATGATTCATGGAATGGAATTTTTCCCTTTTGCTTTTACTCTGCTCTATCTTCCACTATCTTGTCCTTCCTTCCTTCCTTCCTTTCTTCCTTCCTTCCTTCCTTCCTTCCTTCCTTCCTTCCTTCCTTCCTTCCTTCCTTCCTTCCTTCCTTCCTTCCTTCCTTCCTTCCTTCCTTCCTTCCTTCCTTCCTTCCTTCCTTCCTTCCTTCCTTCCTTCCTTCCTTCCTTCCTTCCTTCCTTCCTTCCTTCCTTCCTTCCTTCCTTCCTTCCTTCCTTCCTTCCTTCCTTCCTTCCTTCCTTCCTTCCTTCCTTCCTTCCTTCCTTCCTTCCTTCCTTCCTTCCTTCCTTCCTTCCTTCCTTCCTTCCTTCCTTCCTTCCTTCCTTCCTTCCTTCCTTCCTTCCTTCCTTCCTTCCTTCCTTCCTTCCTTCCTTCTCCCTTCTCCCTTCTCCCTTCTCCCTTCTCCCTTCTCCCTCCCTCCCTCTCTAAAATAGGGAATGTATTTTGTGTGTATTCTGGGTGTAAAATCTCCAGTCAAGAAACAAGTGACAAATTAGATCAGAAGAAACAGCAAAGATACACATTTAAATTAAGAATTTGTTGATATAGAATATGGGAAAAGAGTTTTACTTTAGTGTCAGCAGAAAGCATGCTGTAGAGAAAGCTGGATTTAACTCAGTTCCCCACATCTCTTTGGGCCCAACCATACCCCCAGATTTTTACCCAGCAAATCCAAACTATCAGTTGCCAATTTCTCAAGGAGAATGCTGTGGGAAATGGTGTCAAAGGCTTTAGTAAAGTCTGTGTAGACAATATCCATAACCTTTCCCTTATTGACTAAGCAGGTCATATCACAAAAGGATTATCAGGCTGGTCAAGTAAAAAAAATTATTTGAAAAATTAATTTTAAAAAGGCATCTCTGGCATTTTTTTACATTGCTGTTTTCTGGAAGTTTTAGAGCACCTTCACAATCACAGTGTCTTCTTGTTGTCATCCCCTTGTATATGTAAAAAGAACACAACTAGCCACAAAATTTCAGTTTTCTGCAACTATTTCAGATCCAAAATGGAGCCGTGTGTGTAAAAAAGTACTCTGTGCCTTCTCTCCCAAGATATTACCTGTTAGTCTAACAGAAGTGGTTATTTCTCACTACAAGCTTTGTCTCAAAACCTTAGAGTATCACAAACACAAAAATATTGCTAATATATTTGTTTGCATCAATATTTTTGGTCCAAAACATGAAAACTTTGCTTAGATGGGAATTGTTAAATTATTCAGAATCGGGAGTAAATTTGGATTTGTTTGAGTGTTAGGTTACTCATATTACTAATGGATTAACTCATATTGCTAATACAGATACATTTTTCACTTACATGTTTTAGTGACATACTTCAGGGATACCTGCTATTAAAGAGTGATGAAGCTGCTATGAGTGATAAAATTTCAGGTTTCTAAAGCTTAGGCATGTTGTTTAAGCCAACTAAGTATATTTGCACTCTGCTCAGTGAAGAGGGTTACTCATCCTATCCAAAACTAAGTAATTAAGGGAGGTTAAATGAATCTTGCTGAGGAGCTCAGACTAGATGCCCAGTTTTGGCCAGTTACTGCAAGGTGCAATGGGTCCCCTCTTCTTTTTTGTGTCTACCATGTATGTCACTGCTACAGATACATACAAGGGATCTCGACCCATTATGAATGGTTTAGAAAAAAATTATCCATCCATAAAGAATACTGAAAGCTTGAATTTGCCTAAAAATTCTAGTTTGTTAAGTGCTATGTTGAGACAGCCATAGGAACACATAGATGATGTTATCCAGGTTGAAAATACAAAGATGTCTGTATGTGCATGTTTGTATATAAATAAATCTGTTTCTACTCTCTAATTAGGGGTTGTTTTCATTAAATAAATACATAAGTCTATATTTAGAAAGTATAAACCCTTAGCCAGGTAAACTGTAATCATATGCTAGCAGCCCCTGTCAGACTTCTGTAACTGAGCCAATAAGGGTTATATATATTTTCCTGGATTAATTTTCTACCAGGATCATACCTGTAAAGAAAACCTTGACTTTTGGAATGAATAAAGATTCTATCCACAGAAAATGACAGAAACTTCCCCAGTTTATGATATAGAACAGGGTTTTGTAGTGAAATGAGGCATCCAGGTGCCACTAATTACCAGGTAGTGGGCATGAGCTTGTGTTAAGCCCACCTGTGCCTGATTAGGACGGGCCCCAGCTGCGCATGAGCAGGATTAGGAGGCCAATAAAAGGTGAGGCTTGAAGCACAGGCTCAGCTCATTCCTGAGCAAGCCACCAGAGAGGTTGGCTGCTTCCAGAGCAGTGGCACCGAGCCAGGCTAACCAATCCTGAGGGCAATGGACTCAGAGCACTGTTTGCGCACCTCTGCTGGAACACCTGTGGGATCTCAGAGCGCCGTGCCCTAAGAGACATTTGTCTTCCAACATCTGGTGGAGAATGCGGACATGGGTGGCTGTGAAATCACACCAAGACAAGTTCAGCCTTGACTGCCTCGTGCCACGGGGGGCGTTCTTCCCCAGGTTCATTTTTGGAAGAAGGACCAGTTGTGCTAACAGGGTTCCTGCTTTGATTATCAGGGGGGGCATTAATGTAAGACAAGTAATCATGATCTCCCCTGTATAATCCGCATCAATTACTCCTCGGAGCACAGCAAGTCCTGCGATTCCAGTAGAAGAACGGCCCATTAGTCAGGGTCCAACCGTGCTTTCTTCTCGGCATACTGGTCCGTGTATTCCTGTTGGTATCCGATGTACTTGCATTGTTGTGAGGGTGATGTCTACTGCTGAGGGCACATCGATGCCCAGGCTTCCCCTTGTGGCTGGGGCGGGGAGCTGGTGTAAAGTGGTGGCCTGGCTACTTGTGTCCTTGTGTGGGGACCTTGCATGCTGCGCCTTCCGTTTTTTGTAGACCTGCATGCCCGGTTGTTGTGATTGTCTTTCTGGCAAATGGATGTCACCCACATTCCGGAATTTGGATGACTCAAATGTGTCCACGTGACTATAGATACCTTTTCAGGCATGCTTTGGGCGACAGCTCAGACAGGGGAGAAGGGTTTACGTGTGGTCCGTCACCTGACCCATTGCTTTGCTGTCATGGGGGAACCCCAAGTAGTAAAAACTGACAATGCACCTGCTTATATAGGTGGAAAAGTCAAGCAGTTTCTTGCTGCTTGGGGAGTAAAACACATTACAGGGATCCCTCATTTGTCTACAGGCCAGGCGATAGTGGAAAGAGCCAATCGCACCCTGAAGACATATTTACAAAAGCAAAAAGACGGCAAAGACATGGACCCACAGATGTGGCTTAGCAAAGTGCTTTTTACATTGAATTTTCTTAGTCCAAGCTGCGATTCCCAACAACCTCCTGTGTTACTGCATTACTCGTCCCAGAAAACCAACCGCATGCCGGAAGTCCAAATTAATTACAAGGATCCGTCTTACAGGTCAGTGGGTAGGGCCCAAGCTGTTACAGTTTACTGGAAGAGGTTATAGCTGTGTCTCCACAGACTCCGGACCTCTTTGGGTACCCAGTAAATGGACACGCCTTGCCGCGACCAGATCTCCAATGGACAACCCGACACCCATTCCTGACAACGATGCATCATCTAGCAGGTCAAACAACTCTCATGTTTAGGACATCTCATGCTTTTGAACTTCACATATTTTTTGTGTTCCTTTTCAAAAAGAGGCATCCAGGTGCCACTAATTACCAGGTAGTGGGCATGAGCTTGTGTTAAGCCCACCTGTGCCTGATTAGGACGGGCCCCAACTGCGCATGAGCAGGATTAGGAGGCCAATAAAAGGTGAAGCTTGAAGCACAGGCTCAGCTCCTTCCTGAGCAAGCCAGCAGAGAGGTTAGGTGCTTCGAGAGCAGTGGCACCGAGCCAGGCTAACCAATCCTGAGGGCAATGGACTCAGAGCACTGTTTGCGCACCTCTGCTGGAACACCTGTGGGATCTCAGAGCGCTGTGCCCTAAGAGAGGTTTGTCTTGCAACAGGGTTTCCCTGGGATATTTGTGCTCTGAATATATGTAACTCTAGACTGTGTATTTTCATTTCCTTATGAATTAGCAATGGAGTTTGTTAGGGTTTTTCCATGGTTCTGTAACATCAGACATTTTTTCTGCCATTTTTTATTTCTTTCTTTTGGACAGTGTTGTCCCCATAGGATTTGATCCTGAACAGCTAATCTGAACAACTGAGAAAAAGAAGGGGAAATAAAATTTCCCACAGAACCAGCAAGAATGTAGGATTTTTTTTAAATGTCCACATGCTTCACAAAATCTGCTATTTATTTTTTGCCTCGGTTGTAAGTAATTTGTTAGAAATATATGTGATGATAAGAGAAATTAGTTTGAAGAGAAGGGGCCTCTCAGAGTCACTCCTGGTTCTTGCTGCATTTGTTTGTGTTTATGTAAGCAAAAAAATGGCATGCATTATCTTTTTATGAGCCTTGCGATTTATTCTGTTTTGTTGTCAGACCTTTGGGAATGCATTCTATAAACTTTATTGAGACAAGATATCTAGAGGCGTTTGCATATTTGTGAGCTCAGCACAATATTACTTTTTAATGCACTTTTGACTTTGCATGGAGAAAATGGAGTAAGAAAATGTAAACCAGCAATATTTCAGGTGGCTTTGGTTTTATTACATGCTTTTTGTTTCCCTAGGTTAAAAACAAATACTGACTCAATCACCTAAATGTAATAAACACAGATCTAGTAGTTTAACTTCTGACTAGGTCTTTATTTAAAAATTCAAATTACAAACCTAGGCCGCCATTCAAAAAGCTATTAAGGACCCTGTTAGCTCAAGCCCATATTTAAGTATTAAACTGGCATGTTTCTTAAACTGAGCTTTGAGACATATGTCTGTTTTCAGTAAAAAACTTGCACATTATTTTTTCTGTTACTTTAATTCTTTATTTTCTACCTGAAAAATTCTGCAATTGCCTTGAGCTTCTGTGCAATACTATGCTCAGTTATCCACAGTTATCTGTATTGAGATACAGAAGCAGTTCCAGTGGTAGTCTGTGAAGACAATCCAGGACTGGAGTGTGTGTGATGTACAAGTAGAGGCTGAAAGAATTGTTTAAGAGAATTGTTTAAAAATTGCCTTTAAAAGAGAAAGTGAAGAGAGATCCTATTGTGGTCTTCAGCTACCTGATTGAAGGGTATAGAGAAGACATAGCCAGGATCTTTTCAGAAGTTTGCAGAAGGACCAGAGAAAGAGGCAACAAGGGAAAATTTGATTAGATGTAAGGCAAAACCTGTTCACTAGGAGAGTAGAAAAACACTGTTGCCCAAAGAAATTGTATGTTCTCACACTGGGAATAAGGTCTTTAGTAACGTGATCTAGTTGACCTTCATCTGATCAGAGGTTTGGACTATATGACCTTCAGAGATCCCTTGTAACCTGAATTACTCTAAGACTCTGTGTCTACATGTATTTTGGTCCATATAATTTACCCCTGTGCTTTCATCAGTTTCAACCTTAAATACTGTCTAGAAATTGTACAAAATCAATGTAAATTCATGTATTGATTACAGCAAGATTGAGGCAATCTACCATAGCCCCTAAAATGATGGAATATTAAATGTCTTTTTTAATGTGGATCTTAAATTATCAGTATTCATTTTACTCTAGATGCTTTATTTACGTGAGTGGTTTATCACTGTCAGAAGAACAGTGATGAAACTGACAGCTTTAGATTCTAAAGCATAATTAAACATGTATTTGCTTTATTTCCATTCTTTGTGTATTAGTCTGTGCTACCATCTCAGCACTCTCCAAGTATCTAAAGGGTATAAAAAAGGCAAATACCTGCCCTTTCTACTTTCTTTCAAAGGACAACATTGGGAAATGACAGTGGAATTTATATCTCACTGACTTCCAGCTTTCTCTTTCCCTTTACCTAATTTCTCTGTCACAATTTGAGCCTTTTTTTACCTGAACTGCCTCTTTGTAAGTTAGAACTTCTGAGCATTCATAAGGGAAAAAAATAAAAATCAGATTAAAGTTTATTTACTGAAAACATCCTCCTATCATAAAGAAACACTTGTGATAGAATCTGGAGAATGAAAAGTTACAGCTATCATTTCCACTCCTTCTGGAAAGATTTCTAACTTGTTACCTTTTCCTTCCCTGATGAATCACTTGATGTTGAAATAACATCTTTACTGACAATCTGGGTAAGTGACACACACCATCCTCTGTTCCCAGTAGTTTAGTGGCTCTTTAGTGGCTCTGAACAATTTCTAAAGAATTGAAGTTTTTTCTTTTTTTGTTTTCTTTTCTAAAAGAGCTTAATGATTTTTTTCCCACTCTTTCCCTAGCAAAACCAGAAAGGATATATTTGTCTCCACTGACACCCTTATTTTTCCAAAATTTGCCAAAAAGATTGAGAAAATTGCCAAAAAGATTGATTTAACTGATGGGCGCTTCTGCAGTTGTGGCATCAGACTATGTTGTGACACAAGCTGCATGGCTGTTGTAAACTGGCTTTGTTACCCAAACTAAGGAAAAAAAAAAGCTTCCTCCTCATTTAGGCCCTAATTTAGTAATGTGCTAAAATACATATAGCATCATTATTCAAGAAAATATGAAAAGGACATGCTGATGAACATGCTTAGGGGCTGTGTTGAATTAGGTACTTAATTATGGAAGACAATCAGTAGAGGTGAACAGGTCCTATTGGGAGAGATGTCTCCATAGACCTAAATTACTAATGACAAGCTTATGCTGACACCATGGGCAAATGAAAAGAAAAAAAAGGAAAGGAAGAGGAAAAGCATAAGGAGGAGGAAGAGGAAAAGGAAAAATAAAAGTAAGAGGAAGGGGAGAAAGAAGAGGAAAGGAAAAGGAAGAAAAGGAGGAAGAAAATGAAAAAGAATGAGGAAAAGGAAGAAGAGGCAGAAGAGGAAAATACTTTTTTAGGAAATGCTGATATAAGTTGAAGCTCTCGCAATTATCATAATCCCTAAGAGAAGGATTCAGACTTTGCTAGGAATATTAAAATATATGGATTTTGTTGAAGGCAGAAACAGAAGATGCAAGAAAAAAAATGCTGAAGCTTGATACCAGAGGAGATTGTGGAGTACTGTACACAGAATATCAGGAGGTTCAAAAATTATTAGAGAAATTAAGCAGACAAATTAGACAAGACAAATTAGATATTAAATGAGCAAAGTCAATACTACACTACCTAGTGACTGACATAACAAATAAAAAAGCCTCATTCTAGAGGGAAATCGATGACGTTTGAGTGAGTAGAAACTTGATGCAGTTTGACAAGAAGAGCAAAGTCCTGCACATGAGCAGAATAAAGCCATTTATCATTGCTGTTGGTAACCAAGAGGTTGGATAAGAGTCCTGCTGAGAAGGACCTGGTCACAGTGGGTGGCCACTGAGTTTAGCAGGAATGAGGAGCAGTCTTACTGTGAATAAGTCATGCTCCATATTTGTATACAGTAGGAGAATCATGGCCAGAAGACTGAGAACTGGTATTTTCACCAGTGCCAGTGAAATGACACCTGGAACTATGTTCAGTCTTGGACCCCTCAGTCAAGAAGCATGTAGAGAAAAAAGTGACCAATGTGATGAAGTTCCTACAGCACACAGCTAAGAGAGTTCAAGGAGGATGGGTATGCTTAGTGTGACTGAGTGAAAGGAGGAGTCTAATGACTCCCTTTGTAACTGAAGAGTTACAAAGAGGATGAAGTGCAATTGCTCTTAGTAATGGCAGATGGCAAAGCAAAGTGGGATGGACACAAACTGTGGCTTTGGAGGTTCAGTCTAGACATTAGAAAGCTGTTTTTTAATTAGAGGGTTGAATAAAACTGGAACAGGTGGAAGGGAGAACAGAAGGATGTGAAAACCCATCCTTGGAAGTTTTCCAGACGTTGCTGAACAGCTACTGCTAACCTGATCTAGTTTTAACAACATTCATTCTCTGAGCAGAAGGTTGACTAGGTGACCTCTAGAGGTTGCTTCCATCCAACATTTCTATTTTCCTATGAAACAGACAGCAGGGAGTTTAAAACAGGTATGAAAGGGAATGACTTTCCTAATGTAATAACTGGTGAAGAAGTCATCTGACTTCCTAAACAGTCTTTTCTACTTTTGCTCTCAGAGACAGAGGGCTGAAAATATTGTTATGGCATTTCTTGTGTTTTAAGCAGCAGATTGAAAGACAGTGCCTTCCTCTCCCTACACCTTCTCTCTTCCAAACATAATGAATATTTCTGATCAGCTATGTATATACCACTCTGTACTGAGTGAAGAAGGTAATTTTCAACATATGTTTACACCACTTTCATGACAGAAGAGACTTATTGACTGCATTTGCTATATGCCTGTATAAAATGAGATTTGCACCAAAGGGATGATTTTTCTTTCCACACATACTATACTCATTTCTTTTTTGCTCTATTTTACCTGGGGTACTATTAGGAATAAAGAAATAGGGAAGTGGAAATAGGCTGGTTAAAGGTTTATCATTGTTACTACTTTTCTCCTACATCTGATGGGAGCTGACATATCTGGAAGAAGCTACTGCAGTCTCAAAACTTATTCTGCTAAGGTTCACTTTGTCTTCATGACATGTAAAGGTGAAATACACGGCATTTAACCCACATCTAATGAAATCACATAGGAAAAGACATTACCATATCATTGGCTCTACCTTGCCTACTGATTCCCCCCTTGCACTGTAGTGATGCATTATATGTAGCAAACATACAGCTTGTTAGTGGAACATAATAACCTCCCAAGCAAAGCACAAAGAAAAGACATTTGCAAAAAACCTCAAGGAATTGAGGTTGTGAAGACCTAATGAAAACACCTATACTACATCAATGCAGCCATCTACACTATTTCAACCATCAGAAGCAAAAATCTCTGTAATTCGGTTTTTGCCCCCTCTCGGTGGAGGATTCAGAATAACTCTGAGAAGGGAAAAGCTCATGGTTAGGGGTAACTTTTCATTTTGGTTTGTTTTTAGGTAGAGTAACACAGCTGGAAAAAGCAAGAGTTCAGATTCTTAAATTTCTTCAAGTCTCTGCATCCACACATCCAGCCACATGTCCTTATGTTATCCCTGATGCAACCTACTAGAGTAACTATAAGAGAATGTAAAACTTTTTTGCTTTGACTCTAGAGCTGGTGACAAAAGTCTTGGAAAACTGAGGAGTCCTTGAAAATTATGGTTCTGCTGTATATATTATATTTTAGTACACACATCCTTTGTGTCCATTAATCTGCTTCCCATGAAGCATCTTCAAGGCCCCTTGTTGCTGACCTGGAATTGCATGCAAGAGCAGTGCATCAGTACAAAATAATTCTATTCCAACAGTAAATCACCATTACAATGGAGATTCAACACACTTAAAAAGTAGTGTTAGCCCAGTGCTGCCAGTGTGCAAGTGTAACAACTAATAGGATTATTGACCTCATGTCACATAGATGAAATAATTTCAATTTTGCAATTCTGCTCTGATTCTTGTAATTAAGAACTCTTTCCCTACTTCCTTGACTTTTCACAGAGAGATGTATGTACTGACAAGAAAGACATGCAATTGCTTTATAAGGCTGGATAGATACCAACAAGAATATAGCAAGTTGGTAACTGGTATTTACATTATACCCTGGAAAGAGTTGATGCATTTGTCACCTTGTTTTTCCATGCAATTAATGGATTTATGTAGTCATAAATAACCCTGAACAAATCAGAAACCTCAAAACCATCAGTGGAAGGCAGGTGGAAGGCTCCCCCTTACCCACTTCTCCAAAAGAAATGGGCAAGGGAAGGGAGAATTTACATATTTGAAAGAAAAGGGCAAGGGAAGAAAGAATAGGATGGAAACAAGTACCATTCCTTCACCTCAGAAATGTTACCATTAGCCTACAGCAATTTTTCTGGTATCTCTTTCAACCTTAATTAGGAGATAAGTCTCATATTATGACCCAGTAGATGTTTCCAGTGCCCAAAAGACTTCTGAATACAAAAGTGGGCTATTCACATGAAGAGTAGGAACATAAAATCCTGTCCAATTATAAAAAAGTAGATAATTTATCATACTTTAAGGAGTCCGAAAAAGCTATGCACTCATGAGGGGGATGGGTGTGAAAGAAAAAATAGGAAAGGTGTTTTTTATCCTTTTCTGATTCTCCCTCCTTCATTTCAATGGTCTGGTTCATATGGGCCAGGTAGCATATGACCTGGCTAAGGCAGCACCTCTGTGAGTGCTACACTCCCAGTAGTGTAGGTGAACCAGTTCTGAAACAGAGTTTACCAAATCTCAAGACTGATGAATGGGGGATGATTTATTAAGCCTGTTCTCTATTACTCAGGGCTCGTTCCAACAACATTTCTGTGTGTTTAATGGATTAATGCCATTCCCAAATGCTTGTTCATGAAAGAGAAAGCCAGCTCAGCATTGTATCCAAATAGAGTGTATGAAAATCCCTGCATAACAGAATTCAGATTTTATTTGGCAGGAACAGGAATCAAGAGGACTAATTTACTATCCTTTGCAGCACACGTTTCCTTTAGTGCAAGTGACAGAAATGAAACACTTAATACAACACTTGTTTTATGCTGGGAAGTGGTAACATTTTTAACAATGCAAAAAATCCAATTTTACTGACAACTGCATGACCCTGACCAGATTATATGATACAATAAATAGTGATTTTTGGTGTTTTTTAAAAAATCACACTTCGTTTTTGGATCAAGAAAGGTGGAAAAAACAAATAATACCAAAATCTAAGAATAAGTATATTTTCTGAGTATACACTGATGCAACAGAGCTTTGCAGTAAAAGTTTACATGTTCTAGTGTTTTGCTTCCTTCAGTGTAAAAGGTGTCAAAGAAAATTCAGAAATCATAGAACTGAATGCTTATCCTCAAAATGGAGAGTCTTGAGAGAATGCAGCTGGAGAGTAAGGAGTTCTTTAAATGTTTAAATTTGAAGGAGATTTCTGAGAGTGGAAGAATGGAACAGCTAAAATTAAATTTAAAATCTGCCTCTTTTTGTGGGAGTTATTTTTAAAGCATGTAAATATTTCAGGGACTGCTACACTGAAAACAAGAGTGTCAGAGGACAAACACTGGGAGTGTTATATAAATGATCTGGTGAGAAACATCGGATAAGAACAAGTGGGAAACACATTAAAAGCACAAAAAGAAGTCTCCTTCTTATAAGTAATTATTAAAAAATAAAAGGGAAAAAAATTTTTTTTCTGTCAAATTTGAAAACCAAAGGTGCTTCAATAAATTCTGGAAAAGTATGGATTCAGGTGTGTGCAGTGAATAAATCCAAAATTTAGGTAGGATACCTGCAGGTACTGGTATGTATTTCTAATTATGGCTTTCTTTTGGTGAACATGAAACAATCAAAATAATGATAAGGACTTATTCCATAACTAGTAATTTCTTAAGTGATGTATTGTTTTCCAAAGCATTTTAAAGCTATAAATGGATGGAGATAAAAATGAAATTATATTCTTTCTCTTTTTCTAATCTTCCTAAAATCTCAAATTTTAACCTTATGGGTGTCTGAAAGCAAGAGACTTCTGACTGTTAAGCCTTACTCCTTTAACTTATTTTGCCCCCTTCCCTTTTTATTCTGGTTTTATTATTCTGCCCTTCACCTTCAATGTGTTGGAAAGGACTCTGAGCATGTAAGGGAACCAAGAAGGCAGAGAGATATCTTGATTTTCTCAGGGTTTCATATAGAAAACTAAACTCCTGAATCCATCCAACTAAAGTCCTGAATCCATCCTTCAGGCCAGCTGGTTTTGTGGCACTCAGTCACATGGACTGTCAAATGCATAGAGTCCATAGCATCCCTTGGGGATTTTTAGACAATTACCTCTTTACAGGAGATTCAGAAAGCTTTAGAAAGAATCTAAAAATAGAAGGGAATTTAAGGAATAAAAAAAATCTTCATTAAAAGGGGTTTTTGTTTCTCATTTTCTGGAAACAAAGGTTAGAGAAAAAAATATCACAACATGCAGTGGGAGGAGCAATCACCAAATTGTGTGGATTCCTTGTATTACAAGGCTAAGTGTCTAGGCCATTTCAAGGAATGTTGTATACAGTTTGGAATGTCAAATAAGAGGAAAACTAAATATCATTCAGTTTCAGACATTTATTTGCAGTGCAGCATTGAATAATATTTTTTTTCTGTGTGTTGACATCTATTTGACATATGGAGATTTGATATGTATATATTCATTTTTTTATTCATTACTGTAAAAAATAGTTGAATGAAGATTAATAAAAAAATATACAAGCCAATTTCCTCTTAGAATACTTCTGTTTAGGTGGGATTTTGCATCTTCAATACAAGTTTTGGTATCTTTTGCATTAATCACTTGGTTGTAGGACTAGTAAATAAATCTGCACCTTTAAAGAATGGATTTTTTTGTTCTTTTCCTTACTAAAAGTACTGCAGTGGAGGAAATAATGTAGGAACCAATTTTTCTTTCAGTCATGGAGTTACATTGAGAAAATACAAAAAGCTTGATGGTTATGAGTATTAGCATTTCTTGTTTGGGCATTAAGTATTCTTATCCTTTCAATCTTATGGAAATGAAAAATGTGTGGAAAAGGTGTTTGAAATTAAAGCCATTTCATATAATTATTAAATGTGCCACTCCATTCTGAAAAGGGTGTAACATTAAATGGGCTTTGTTTGATTTTAATCAAACCTTCCTACCTGAAATACCTTCTAAATTTAATGACTCTGGTCTGCAGTCAAGATCAGCTGTCATTCAAATTCAATCTATGGGTGAATATGATGGTTTTTTTTTTCCTTTTACTCTATGATTACTGTACACAGAGTCAGATAAAGTTTCACTGAAATAAAATGTGATTATATGAGATGAAAGAGAATGAAACTGTTGAAGAGAATAAAGGTATATCATTCAATATCTCATATGTTCTCTGTCATGGAAGTGTTTTCTGCATTTGAAAGAAGAATGATGATGATTTACTAGGAATTACATTCTTCACTTGCTAAGGCAGTAGTGTACATGTCATGTAGCTGAGGCTCAACAAAAGGAGAAAACAAAAAGGAACAACAGTCTCAGTGGTAGAATCTCTTCTATGTTGCTTTAATAAGATATTCCATGAAAGTCTATATTGCAAAAGATCTGCATCCTTTCCAAAAATCAAGCAAGTAAAAATGCAAAGAAGTTGTTATAAATAATCAGATTTTCATGGAAGCTAAGTTTTCACAGAAAGGAAAATGATAAATAATTCAATGAAGTGAATTTTGCTGATTTATGTCCTCTGAGAATCATAGAGAAACAAACTGTGGAGTTTGTGTTAGCCACAGGGAACTTTTCTTTTTCTGATTTTTCCCATCCCAGTGAAACTGAGCAAAAATCTGCCAATTTTGTCTTCATCTGACGAAAATTAAATGTCAGGGGCAAGATCAAACAAAACCAATATAGATCTCAATTGCCTTTTTCTGCAGAAGGAACAAAAAACTCTTTTTCTACCTAGTGATCTAAAACCAAACTGACACTCCAGGGATGGAGGTGTGTGAGTGACTCATCTCACACCCATAGAAATGGAGCACATACAAATGAAGCAAATCTTCAGTAAAAAGTGCAAGTGTGGACTTTGTCCTTCAGTTGCAGAGTTAAAGCTGATGATTACATCCTATTTCTTTGTGATTCTCCATTTCAGACTTGATATTCTTTTACCAAGCTCTGTACTCTCTGAAATTATTTTCATGCATCAGGTTGTTATCCTTGGTGAATAAGATGCTTAGGGACAGCTGGGGATGCAGCATCTACGTTAGTGACACAACCTACAGTGTACAATTTCTGGCTTATAGGGCAAAGTGACCAATCCCCTTTATAACATATTCACAGCATGGTTTGAATTTTTATATTAAAGTTTCCTTTGTAAAATTAATTAAAGTTATAAGTTTAGCACAGGAAATTGAGTATGTTAATAAAAGAGCTAGCTTGAAAAATTCAAATAGTTTTCTCTCATTCAGTGTTATTCAGAGAAAAACAGTTTAATATTTTTAATGTGAAATGATATAATCTTGGACAAAATTGTGTCCTATGGTATTTTAGAGAAAGTAAAAAACTTTGAAAATGTTGTAACATGACTTTTTGATCTCTTGGAACAAAAAAACTTTCATAATTTTGAAACATTTTGTTTCAAGATAAGTATTACATAAGCTGTAAAGAAATATTAAAATGATTTAAAAATCTAAATTAAGTTATTAAGCCAATCTAATAACACTGTAGAGGGAATTTTACTCTAATTCCAGCTGAAAGTATTTTGAAATTGTAATTTTTTAGTGAACAGAAATCCATTCTTTGGCCATATCTAGTTTACTCCACCAAGCTATTAAATTTAACTTGCCATTTTAACTTGATTTTACGAACATATGGGAAAACTAATATACCCTGATTGTAGCAGAACTGTTAGTAGGATTCCCCATCCTGGAATATATCTTTCTACTGATCTTATCTTTACAGTCTCTACAATTTCACAATCACATTGTCACTGACTTTTCTTTCTATCCCTTCTTTTCTGCTCTATTTCCTGGCTGTCTCTATAATGCCATCACTCCTTTTGTGTCAAATTTTGTGTATGCTTTCCTCAGGTAAGTGTAGAATTTAAGCAGTAGTTTCTAGACTATTTTTCCATATAAATTCCATGTAATATTCATATTTTTCACTACTCTTTTGTCTGCTCTTCTCTTTAGATTGTAATTTAGGACATGACAGTAAATCCTGTGATTTTCCAGTGCTAAGGACAGTAGATATACATACATATATATATGTGTGTGTGTCTGTGTGTATAAATATATACATATATATATGTCTGGTTGCTTTAGAAGTTACACTGTAGTAAACAATAAATATTAGTAATGTTCTAAACTACGTTATCATTGCCTAGAGAAGGTTATTTTGTAGTAATTTTGTGTAGATTTTTTAAAATTAAGTTTCTATATGTAAGAAATCTTTCTTTTCTTTTAGAATTAGAGTTCCAATTAAAAAAATACAACAACAAACAAAAACCAAAAAAAAAATTTTAAAGATTCACTCATGGCTGAAGTTTTTATGTCTTTTCAGAATTTTTTTTCAGTGTATCAGTGTTTTACATCCCCTCCAGATTTCCATTTCAACATTCCTCCGAATTCTTCAGCAACCTTCTGGAAAAACCCTAGAGATGGGCTGTTATAATGGGATTAACATCCTTTCTCCTCTGTTACACCACTTCACATGTAGTTAAGGTCAATAAAAGCAGAATGTAGTTGCAATTTTCTAATAGCTTTGGACTAAATGAAATGAGCCAGTGGTCCCAAGGCAGATCCTATCAGTTGGTAGGTATATAAAAATACAGTGAACATCACTGCTGTCAGTCTCAGGAGAAAGAAGCATGGATGGACTAACATGAGTAATGACTTATTCCTTCACTTTTTGAGAAAGATCTCCAGGTGTGTGGCAAGGTATGGTGGAGGAAAACGATGTCTCTTCTCCACTTTTGCTTAAATCTCTCTGTGGAGGAGCTCAGTTTTCAGTCCTGAAGATGTAACAGTGTAAACGTTTTACAAGGAAGAGAAATGAGGAGGTAAAGAACAGGTAAACCAACCCATAAACTCTTCATTTTACTGATTAAAAATCTATTGTAGATTTTTAAAATTGTGTTTGCACATAGAAATTCAAGACAAGCCCTAGACAAAAATTCAGCCATGGGACTGAAATTCCAAAAGCTTAACAAGTGTTTGGATCTCTGATTATAGGTTGAGTTTATTCATAGTAAAAATTAGATATGCTTTTTAAAATAACCAAGACTCAACATGACTTTAAGATGACAGCTCAGCTTAGTGTGGTAAGGGCATCATGAGTGAAAGAAATTATCTCAGATGAAGAGTGAGACCGTCTAAAGAATAAAAGTACACATTTCCCATAAATTTGGATGACTTAATTAATAAAAAACACACACACACAAAAATAACCCATTTACATTCCTAACCTTGTTTAGTAATACTTACAGAAAGAACACTGCTAAGTGGAAGTTTTGAGACTAATATTGCAACAGATACAAATTAGGTTGCTATTTCTGCCCCTGAACTGCATATTCATCATAAGACTGTCTATTTTCCACCATCTAGCTGCTACTTAATTAAAGAACCTAATTAAAGGGAATCCTAGTTTAATAATACTTTATGCACATTAATATTGGATCCTAAATTTGTTGAAAAGCTCAGAATCAGGAAATTTCAGATGCTATGATTTCACAAGGAATTAACCACTTAAGAGGATCCTATTTTCACCTACAAAATATGGACAGTATTAAAAATCTTACATTTAAGAAACACTGCGCATGCTATCTTGTGATTTAGCCTTTTCAGAGGTATTCTGGGCTAATATTAAAAATCAGTATCTTTCTGAAAATGTCCTCAAACATTATCCTTATGGGGCTGGTATAATTTTTATTTTTAAAAGCAGAAACTGAGGTAGAGATATTTCTCTGCAATTTAATACATTTCTTTCCAGAAGAAGATATTCCTTTATTTCTTTTCTTTTGTGAAACATTATCAGTAGCTCCTAAATAAGCCTACCAGGAATATTTTTTTCTTTTTTAATGAATCCTCCTATTTATTTTGAATTGTGAATTAAACAGACATGGATAATATAATTACTCATGCTGATTTCCAAATGGCTCAATTGCAGGTAGAACTCTCATGGGAGACAACATTTACATTCAGTGATGACTCTGATAAATATTTTCACATTTTGGTTGAACAACATAATAATTTCTGTATTTCATAAGCACACCTGAAAGAAGACAATAATTGGGAAAGCGTTATTGCCTTGTCCTTTATATACTTGATCTTAGAGAATCAATGTCCCTGAAAATGTGGCTGAATGAAGAATTATTAATGGAAGTTATGAGAGCTAATCAGACTGTCAGTGTGTATTTTTTGGTGTCCAGAAAATGAAAAGCAAGCAAGACACTTACTGGAACAAGTAAGACATGCTTTTTACTGTGATAAAGATGCAATCCAATACAAATCTACTGAATGTCATCTTCTCTTGAAGTCAGAATGACATCTCTATTCTCCACACTTTTAATCCTGAGGCACCTCACAGCAGCAACTGTCAAACTGGTGCTAATTCAAAAAACGCCCTGGAGGTGAAAACATTTGACAGCCTCTCTCAGTTATCCGAATGAAAAATCAGGTTATTTTCCTGTACCATCATTTTTGTCTACTTCTGTACACACTTCCTTCAATTTGACTTTCCTTTTTGTTGTCATTGGTCTACAAAAATTCTTCAGTTTTAAGATTTCTCTTCCCTTGATGTTAACATTTCAAACAGAAATATCTGCAGTGCAAAATCAGAAAAAGGTGTGAATCACCTTGTAAAACAGGTGAAGGTATTTCAGTTTTAAGCTTTACACCTGATCTAAAAAGAAAAAAACATCCTCAGTCTTTCTTTTGTTTTTTTTGCAAGAGGTCTTCCTGCTTTCTGAATATGTTATCTTCCTTAATAACATTTCAGTAAAAGTTAAGGAAAGATTAAGTAGTCTGAGTTCTTTGTTCCAGAAAAACTTGAAAATTATTTTAAAAAACTTTTGCTTATCCTGGGTTCTAATTTATTCAGTATTGGCTCTCTTTTAACTGTTATGAAGATCTACAATCTGTAGTGTCATTTAAATATAATGCACTTATGATGATTTTGCATCTCTCTTGCCATGATCACCATTAATTTTACAGTATGCAGAATATGCAGATACTGAATATGAAGAATGATTGCTTACTCATTCCACAGCATTTAAGGCAATGTCACAAGTCTGGTAAACTACAAATCATTGAGTCTCACTCAAAGACCCAAAGACTCTCATGACAGAGAGGTACAACACTGTCAGGAAATGAGGGATGGAATGGAAGGCATTGAGCAAATTTTTACTCAATTAAAAAGGCTGTGACACACACCACAATGCAGAAATACTGTGGGGAGTCCCAAAGGCAGTGTACATGTGGTGAACTCAGAGTGAACCCAAAGTGAAAAGTCAGCCAACAAAAAGCTTGGTGTATATCTGCTCTCCTGCTTCTGACCCATGGCAGGACAAGGAGTAATGGATTCAAGTTGGAGCATAGGAGGTTCCATGTAAACATAAGGAAAAGCTTTTTCATTGTGAGGGTGACAGAGCATTGGCACAGGCTGTCCAGTGAGGCTGTGGAGTCTCCTTTTCATGGAAGACTTTCAAAACCTGTCTGGCTGTCTTCCTCTGTGACCTGCTCTAGGTGATCCTTCTCTGTCAGGGGTGTTGGACACAAGGATCTTTTTGAGATCTCTTCCACCAATAACATTCTGTGATTCTGTGATCCCATCAGTGTGGCAATTCTGCAGGCTAAAGATCCTGTTCTCATGGACTAGGTATGAGGAGACACAAAGGATAACGAAGAGCCACCTCATCTTAAGGCTCCTGTTATGGCTGGAATGTGATTTAAATGGGTGCCATTGTCAAAATCAAAGGTTCCACAATTTAAAAATTAAACTAAGTTAAAAAATTATTGCTTTCAGAAGTCTGCAAACATTGTAAGACATGAAAAGCAACTGAATTCCTGTATTTCTCTTGTATCTTAACCAGCAGTCAAGAGTCTGACAAGAGATACAGTTGTATTTGTACATATTCCTTTTAGATTTACATAGGAATCTCATATCTGACAACTTCCTTTTTGGGGATGATAATGAAGGATGAAATTTCACATTTCTACACACAAAACCCCTCATTTCTTTTTCTTTTGTGAAATTTATTTTCTATTGTATTCTTGACTTGATTAGATTGACTGTGAAGGAATTTCTTTTAATTTATTAACAAAATGCTTCTCATTACTCTTTTCAGAAGATCCCTTAAAAAACTTTCATCCAAAGATCACTGACAACAATAGGAGTTAGGTTTTCTGTTAAATTCAGTGAGTTTGAGTTCATATTCTATGTGTACAAGTGGTTTCTATGCTATTTTTTAACTTGTTGAAGCTTTTTTGTGAGGCTGACATTAGGCTGTGAAGAGCAGGATCATATTCACCATCTCAGAGCCAGTAGCTTATCTCCAAAAGTATGGCGTGGCTCTGATTCATTTACGTAACAAGATTCACACAATCTGTTATGTATTGCAGTTTGCCTGGCTGCATTTTCTTATTTGTATCATTTCACTATTCCTGTTCCCTTGAGACCCACTCTTTAAGATGTGTGTGATTTCCAATGCAGAAAATTATTACTGTAATTAATTAATTGCAAGCCATCTCTTTGTTAACAAACCTCCCTCTAAAATTCTAACTTTTGCTTGGGGATATTTCACCTAAGTTTCATTTTCTAAAATATTTTTTCATTTTCCACAAAAAAACAAAAAAACCCAGCTTTCAGGTTTAATTTTGCTACTTGCACATTTCTTTTGTGGACGTACCATAGGAAATTAATAAGGATAAGAAAAGCAGAATTGGGGTTTTCTGTAGCTGTCTCATTTCAGACAACCTTCACACAGAACACTTTATATATTTTATTTATCAGCTGAGAAACTTTTGGTTTCATATCCTTACAATAGTGTGTGCAGGAATGTCCCCATTGGGCAGACAAGTTTTCCTTCACTTGCATGGTTATTTATCTTCCATTTGTTTTATTCAAAAGAAGCATTAATTAATCATTTCATTCTTTAAAACAGGCTGCTGGGAAGATGTGTCATTCTGCAGAGAGGATTCAACGCCTTTATAAATCAATTTGTTCCTTTAAGCAGGAGTTCTAAAAGCATCTGCCTTCCATCGCATGTATGAGTGGTGTATTAACATTCATGTGGACTTTAACTCCTTTTTAATTTAACTCCCTTTTTTATTAGGCAGAACCATGAAGTTCCTTGATTCAGTGCTTGACTTGGATTTCAGGAGGTTGTTGAGTCCCTGAAGAGATCATTCTGGCTGAGACTTGTGCAGAGGAGCATTATTATTAAACATCATCATGTAGCTACAATCTTAATCCCCTCCTTTTGATGTCAGAGTGATTACCAGTTCTGTGTAAATGAAAATCCATAAGGATTTATTATGGAACTGGAAACGTATGTTTTGGCATCAGATAACTAAGCACAGAATCTTGATTTTTACGTAGCTATGTGATTTGAAGAACAACCAGGGTAAATAGTGCTGATTTTCTTATTTTATTTTATAAGCACCTCAGAAAGGTCACATTCCTGATCCGCAAGATCTGTCAGTTTTCAAATTTATATGTTATAAGTAATAGAAAAATAATAATAAAAAATAATTTTACTCAATGCACAAGCCTAACATCACCCCAGCTACCACAGGAGGATAAAATTTTCAGCATAATCTAATTTTCAGCATTATATCATTCTTCAGGCAAGTTTGCAAGTAGACAGTAGAAGTAAAACTGTCAAACTATTCTTCAGCACTGGCACCCAAACTAGGATTGGATCCCAAAGAATGTCATGGCACTGAAAACTGGCTCCATAAAACCAGAATGAATTTGATCACAGAAGTGAGGTAAGCCACCAGAAGGGCAACTGCAAGTTGGGAGTAAAATTGAACACCTTATTTTTGGAAGGCATGTTTCAATTTTTCTCCCTTAGACTTATCATGTGGCTTTATTGGCAAATAACCCGAAGTTACGATAAGAAATAGTTATTTGACCATTTAGGTGGTTTTTGATTATTAGCAGTCACTAACAGCTTTGTTTCACACATTATTGTTCTTTATACATTGCTATAGACATATTCTTCACAGTTCCTGGATGAAGAGCACTTCATATCTTGGTTTTGGTAATTAAAATCTCAAATAATGAAAAAGACCTGGCAGCTTTCTAGAGGTGTCTCTCAACATCAGTATCTGTCCCACAATCTTATAAGGGTATTTATTGAGTTTAGGAACTTGAAGTCTTATTTCCCTCAGTGAAATCTAACTCTTATCAGTTGAAATAGCATTTAAGAATAATTTAATTGAGATAGAATTTAAATGATAATTGGTAGATTTGGGGAGATTATTTCCAGCATAATGAGCAAAATGAAGAAGCACAAAAAATAAGATAGATAGAAAGTTGTCTTAGTCTTGCTTGTCTTTTGTCATACTTGCCTTGCATGGCAGAGAAAACAGGTATGGGCTGCAGAAGTCCAGAGTAGAATAACTCACGTTGTTTCACTGCGAGCAGTTATATCACCAGGGTTTACTCAGTTTACTAATACATATGAGTCTGGGCCCTGACTCATAATATTGCCTACATTGCAATGAGACTGCAAAATTATTTATTTTGACTAAAACCTTTCCTGCTCCTCTTAAACACATCTTCCTGTCATCTGCTCCCATAATTATGAGGTATGCTGTGTTTAAAATAAAGATCATCCATTTTAGTGAAGTCTAATCTCAAACCACTTTGTCAAGCACCCTCCATCCTAAAGTTTATTTGCTGATCAAGACTATAAAATAATTACTGGTTTAGCAGTGTGTTTTACTTTCCTTTCAAGCAGTTCAGATATTCCTTGCCAGCAAAGCTGCTTGAAACTATAGAATCCTTATGGGGTTTATTCATAACTGAAGTCTTATTTTCTGAAGTAAATTAACGATTTGCTATTCCTGGAGACTTTACTATGCTTATCACTGTATTAACTTGCATCAAAAAATCACACTAAGCTATTTTTCAAACCCTGGCAAAAACAGCCTAGATACATTTTGGTGAATGAGGGTCTTCAAGGTGAAAAAAGCAAGTATGTTTTGAATAATGGAAATGTACTCACTTAGCATCAGGTATAACCATCAAAGGTTATTGCTAGCATTCAGAATCAGACCTTTCTATGGCAAATTTGTCATAACATAGTGAGAGATGACTCTGGAAGGATCTGCATAAGGAAAAGCCATGTTTAGCTGTTAAGATTTTGGCTTGGCTGTGAAAATTGCCTGGGTGCCAATTTGCATTGGCATTGTGTAGCTGACACCTGGAGTCCAATCTAAGAAATCCAGCAAAAGCTTGCAAGAGCAGAGACAGTAAATCTCTGAAAGAGGAAAGAGTTTAAATGAGAGAAAAGGTTTTGAAAGGGCAGGTATGTAGTAACTGAAAAAAGAACTTCAAAAAAAGGGTAAATTAAGAACCACGTTGAACAATTATGTGCCCAATAACCCAATAGAGAGAAAATGCTATCTTTTCTTTCCTTTTCTTTTTTTTTTTTTTTTTTTTTTTTTTTTTTCACAGAAGAGGAATATCATATTATCTTTTTTTGTTCTATGAAGCAGTACATAAAAACCAGAGTGAGAGAGAAATCTTACAAACTAATACCCTTGGTGATGTTTTTTCAGTGGAAACCAGCATTCTGATGGATATTAGAAAAGGAGTCAAAGAACCGAACTGGGAAGAACAGGTAGTTTGAGGACCATTTCTTTCATTTTAAGATTCCTACAAAAAAAAATCTTTGATCAATTTATCATTGATTTCATCCAGTGTCCATCTGACAACATTCTCCTTCTTGCTTGGTCAGGTAAATGAATCTCCATTTTGGTTAACAGATTAAATGAGCAGGCTCATTTTTGTCACGACAAAATATTTCACTTAGGGACTGGGTAGTAAATGCTGTTAATTGTTTCATGGGATATCACAAAGGCTTCTGACATACAGACAGGGACAGACACTGAGCAAAACAGCAACACTCTGCTGCCAGGAGTTGACAATCTGAATGAAAAAAAATGGGGAGCTACTGAAATACAACAACAGCATATTGAATCTTCCGAGACTTGTAAAGAAACTGAAGCTGGCTAAAAACCTGTATGATTTTGATATATCTTTTTCTTCATAACATAGAAACTAACAGGCTTTCATACACTGAAAGCTCTTTGTAACACAAACTCTAGCTGCCCCTGTTTGGTGAGTAGGACACCAAGTCTCTAAACTACCACGTGTCAGAAAGTGAAAGAAGCATCCACTCATAGAGACTAAAAATGACATGCAAATTCAAAGACATGAGGACAGTTACAAAGTTGTGAGATTGACATAAAATAGAACTAGAGGTGAATTCATACTGTGACTTTATTTATCACACTTATGCAGTGATTGTGATGCACATCCCAAAAAGTAGCTGAAAAACATTCAAGAAGTCAGAGAACAACTTGGAAATAAGAAGGAAAAAAGCTGTGCTTCTAATACACCTGGAATCATTTCCTAGGAAGTGGCAATAAACATAAAAAATTAGGAGCTAAATTTTATTATACATTACAGCAGACAGCAGGACAACCAGGTCCTCACTCAGATGTTCTTGTAACTGTATTATAGGGATGATGCCTAATCTGCTGCTTCATTATTCCCAGAGATATGGTTAAAGTGAGATTTATTCCCTGTTTCAAAATTTATTTGAATTGTATGCTGGGAAGAAGACTTGAGTTGAATGAATCTGTCAAATTTGGAAATGACAGTGTTGTGTTTAAGAAATAACCAGCATGTTACCACTATCCCTGGTTATGTGTTTATCATCATGCTTTCTTTCTGTTGGCTATTATGGTCAGTGAACTGAGAATGTAATTGAACTCCACTGAACTAAATTATTCAAGTAACAATGAACAAATATTGTAATTTAGATTTACTGTAGACTATGATCTGGTTGGTTTAGTCTTTCTTAGATGAGATTTACAATACATTTTTAGGTGACTGTTTTCAGCCGTGCAGTTTGGATTTGCTGCAAGAACGACTGAGGAGACTAAATGTATTCTGTCCCTCAAACGAAGTTAAACATACTCAGAAATTAAGACTGAAAAAATAATAATAATGTGTTCCAAGAATCTAACTGGAAAACTGAAAAATGTAATTGTGTAATTCATGTGTCTCTTATGATTTATAGCATGTAATATTTCCCATCTAAGCTAATTAGTGTTATTTGGAGTAGAATACAATTAGAAATAAAACCTAAAATGCTAAGCAAGACCCATATGATTTCTTTACAATTCAGAGATTTATCCCCATAATCCCTTGTCCTCGATTTTTGCTCTTGTGGCTTGATAAATAATTTCTTTGTCATTTCATATACCTGCCCTGATTAACAACGGATTGATTATTTCCTAAAACAGTTTTGTAATTAATACCAAAGTCACACTCCATCCCCCTTGTTGATCCTTGCCTCTACATGTTTCTGATAAAATATAATTGTCTTAATTCTCTCTGGATTGATTAGATATAATGTTCAAAGGGAAATCTACTTTATTACTGACCTAACATACCTTTACTAATAAGAATTTTCTTTTACTGCACTTCAAAGATGAAAGTTTCTTAATTAACAACAGAAGCTTTATTGAACCAAGTCTATTACAGTCACATTACCATTTCCTGGGGCTCTATTATTTTTTTATTAACAAAATCCATTGGAGATCAAGGCCTGAAAATAATACTTAGACACAATAAAAAACATACCACCCTGAACACTGCTAATACTTTTTAAAATCAAAGTTTAAGAACTAGTGGTTTTATGTAATGAAGAACATTTCAAATCTGTATTTGGAGTGGAATTCACCACTTAACTTCCATTTAGAGGATTTAAATGGAACTCGAGTGGTGCACATGCCTTCAGATCTACAGGGGGCAAATTTCATTATTAATCAAGGCAGTTTTTACTATGCCATTTGAAAAGTGACATTTTCTGGGTTTGAAATTCCTCTCAGTATTTATTTTTTTACTGAATAATGTGCTATTTTTAGGGTTACATTTATGGTAGTCAAGGTCAAGAAAAATATTTGCCAGGAAGAAATCTATGCTGTAACTACTCCAGTCATTATAGTTTTACAGACTTGGCAAATTTCAGACAGCATGCCAAAATAAAATGTGAAATTCACCTGCAGGGAAAGGCTGGCCAGTGGCCCTTCAGATAACCTTTATTTATCCCTGCTAATGTGTAAGAGGCCATTTGTAGTATCTGAAGAGTACGCATCCACTAATGGCCCATATTTAATACTGCTCTTATAGCATTGTCGGTGCTAATTGTTAAATAAAAAAAATAAATAAATAAAAGAAATAAAAAATTACATTCTTTTTGCTTATCTATTGACACAGAAATATTGTATTTTAAACATTTCTCAGAAATCTTACAGTTCACAAATTTAGTAATCTAAGGATAGGAAAGAATTTTATCAAATTTAGCGCTTTAGTTCTCAGTTTCTCATAAATATGGTTACGTGTTATGAGAGTAATGAAAAATATAGCTGGAGCTGACAGCACTGGTTCTTCAGAAAAGAAAAAAGGAAAAAAAAGAATTGCTAAAAAGACAGGTGAAATATAATTTAACTTGAAAACAAGCTACTGAAACATTGAAGCCTGGGGATTAGAGACATGAAGCAAAGTCCCAGACTGCAATACCTGTTTTTCATTAAGTAATACTGGCAGCTCTACACATTCATGGTAATGTTAATTAGGTCTAGAAAAAATTTCAAGTATTATCATTAGCATGTTGTGACATTTAAGCCATCTCAAATTTGAAGAGACATTGACCTCTGAAACTCACAGAATTTATTCGAATCATGATCTTAATCTACAAAAATTAGATTGTTTGAGTCTATATAAGGAAAACCTGAATGCAGACATCTTAATGATCCTCAAATATTTTAACAACTCTGTAGAGAAAAAGTTAGTAAAATATTCCACATACCTATTGAGGACTGAAAAGTTGAAACTGAGTTAAACTGCAGAAGAGAAAAACTAAGACAGTAAGAAGAAATGTTTTTAATTATAAAAAAAAATTAAATACTGGTCAATGGCAGTGGAATTCCTATGTCTTATATTTTCAAAAGAGGGATAGAAAGTATGTAGAAGTTAACAGGTCACTATGACTCTCTCTTGGAGCCACAGAGAGATAAAATTATTATTGGACTTCCTTTCTGCATTTATTTGAACTCTTCTAATCTAGGATACTGTCTCTGTGACTTTGTAGGCATTATTTTTTGTGAAGATATTCATTAACAGAATCAAAACACAGGACATGAAACTATTTCAGTCACTGGTGTGTTTTTGAGAGACAACTAGACAAAAATGTCTCCTTGTATGAATCTCTTCAGGCAGTGAGAGAATGGTAAGGACATTGTGTGTATACAGTAGCAGTGCTCTCTGCTCTTTTTATGGGTCTGATTCATGGGGCATCTACTGTCACCACCTGCAACTCCTTGAACGCTTCCATCAGTGCTGCCTCCATACAATCCTAAACATCTACTGGACTGACTGTGTGACCAATGTTCCTGTCCTTGAACAGGCAGGGGTCACCAGGATTGAGGCCATGCTACTGAGGACGTAGCTGCACTGGGCAGGGCACGTCTCCGGGATGGAGATCACCACCTCCCTAAGATTGTGCTCTATGGTGAACTTGCCAGGGACTGACACAAAAGAGGAACCCCAAAGAGGAGATACAAGGACTCCCTGAAACAATCTCTCAGCTTTGGCCATATTGACTGCCATCAGTTGTCCACTCTGGCCTCCCGTTGGGAGACATGGGGACACCATCCATAATGCTGCTGCCTCCTTTGAGAACACAGAATCAGTCTTGAGGAGACAAAAACAACACAGAAAGAACCATGTGGTGCCTGTCCCCTCACAGGAGACTTTCTGCTGTGCTTTTGCAACCTCACTGCCTGTCCCACATTGGCCTTATCAGCCATCAGTGTGCTTGCAGCAAGTGTGGGGAGAGCCCTTCTGAAATCTGTGTTCTCAAATCCAAGCCATGGGACAGCAACTTCCTTATGTTTCTGAAAACACACCAAGTCAGACTCTGTTTTTCTTATCTTGAAACCACTCCAGAAGATGATCTACTCTTAGATGTGATAAAACAATGGACTAAATGTAATCTTCCCATTGTTTTGGTTTGGTTTGGTTTTGGTTGGTTTGGTTTTTTATTTGGTGAGAGAGTCAATACCCCACATGAGGGATTCAGCTGACCTCCTAAGAGGGGACTGATTCTCTTGCCTTCTCACAAACAACAGTAATGTCTGAGATGCCCTGGAGTGTCCCATCTGACCTCCATCTGCAAGTCCAGAATGTCTGGGTCTCTAGACTCTTCATCATGGCTGTTACCTCTCTAGAATAACCTAGGGTATCTTCAAGGGCCTATATATATTTAAGCAACGAAATTGGAAATTTCATGTGTAGTTTATGAAGGGATAAACTGCTCCCACAAGTGAACTGACTAGATCTCCATGGACTACAATGGGAGCTTAGACACCTATCTTCTTTGTTGGTATCTTTATTGTTGAAACCCAAAGGCAGGTGAAATTTTCACATTTTGTATATTAATTCTAACATTGCAATGGCTTAGAACAAGTTTTCTAGAAATTCTGCTTTTTACTACCCCCTCCAAAGGGTTATTGTTAGCCAAACCTGATGACCCCCTCTAAAGGGTTATTGTTGGCTAAACCTGTTGATCCTTTGGGCACACTAAGAGCCCCTTGAGAGAGGCTTTTTTGGGGGGGGGAGAACCAGAGCTTTGAGGAAGGACAGTACTGTATTGTGCTGCTGTGTCTCTTTCAATTTCATTTAACATCATTCAGCCATTAGTCATTGCTCTCGATAATTTACATATGCATCCATAGAGATTGTGATGAGAATATATTTTTTAAAATAAATAATTAAATTAAATAAAGAAAGAATAAAATTAGTTTGTCATATTGAAATTCATCTATTAAGGATGATGCATATCATAATGGGAAAATCAGATAGTGTTCTTATATTGTTAGAAAGAAAATGACACTTCCCTAGTCATGTAAACTAATCTGAGGCTTTAGGAATATAAACTTAATTTGTGAGGGTTTTCTTAATTTATTTTTTGTTGAATAAGAGAAAATATTTCCCGTGATGAGTCAGTAACATCCTCTCTGTCAACAGATATAATAAAAATCCTGTCTCAAGGATTATCACTGGGATTGTCACAAAGATTATTTAAAATCGTGTCAGTTAAAGCATTGCTGAATGTACTGCGTGGAAAAAATGTATACCACTGAATGATGAGAAATAATTCCTATTGCAAACACCTGAATGTGCTTAGTCTCCTGTGCCCTCTGTAACTCTGTTGAGATTGAGCACACATGTAACTGTCTGCAAGATCATTAAATAAATATTTTTGAAGTTGAAAAACTAAGAACAATGATAAAACAGAAACAAGAAATGGGGATTCAAAGGAAGGAAGTAGCACAAAACAAGAATGTAGAATATTTTGCACAGTTCTTCACACAGTTCTTCACGATTTGTTAATTTTATGAATATAGTTTTTCTTTAAGCAAAATGTATTTTAATTGCTTTTGGTGTGTGTCAGTTAATATCATCAAAGCACGACTGTTGCAGATTCAAACCATGAATGACATTATTGCCATACTACTGAACACCCTATGGGCTTCATTATCAAGTTTTTGACTTTTGATTGCTTTCCATCTATACTTGTTAACAACAATTCTTATTTGTTCCACTTTCTCTCTTGCTCCTATGATTTTTTTTGCCATTCATGCATGTGTAATGTGGGAAGCTGAGCAACACAGTAAAAGCAGGATATGAAAGCTACTGTGTCCTGAGGGGACAACCTAAGTATATGGATATACAGGTAAGTATAAAGATTTACATAGATAGATATCACATGTTTATATATACGATCATTGTACAGAAATACAAGTATGTATATAAAGAAGAATATCCTTAAATTAATCCAAACATCATACTTTAAATATGTATATGCACATATAATGTAAATATTTTATATCATTACATTGGTGATATGTGAAAAGTCCACCTCAATAGTAAGGGAAGATATGAACTCTTCAAATTTCTAATCTGTCTTCTGGAAACTATAATTTTCTTCATGCACAGGCAATGAAGGAACTCAAGCACTGAACAGTCAGTATGCCATGTTACACAAGACAGGAGGATAATGTGCATTACCCCATGCATTCTCTTCTTAATTATTAGCATTGCACATTGGAACTGATTTACATAATTTTGTATCCATTGCAAAGTCAGGACAGGAAGAGATTAAACAGAAAAGTATCAATATTCTGTAGATTTATCATAAAACAACATATAGGTTTTTATATCTATATAAACAACATAAAAATTTAAGATTTATCTCATGCTGTATCTTTGGGGATTATTGGTGTTCAAATCTTTGATAGATTCATGATCCACACATATTAAAACTGTCAGGCAATAATACCCTTAGGGAATCATTCATACAGTAACCATGCCCACAATTTGACACAGTCCTTTTTACAAAAACCCTTATTACGTATGTCAAGCATCAACTGTTTTAACCCATCTTCAGTCCCAGCTGCTTTGTGTTAAGAGAGAGTCTATGAAGTGAATCTACACCTACAGTCTCTTGAAAATTATGATGTTATGCTCTATATGCTACAGCATCCTTCATGGACATTGACTGTGCCACCTCATAGCTAAGAATGCATTCAAAAGGGGGACTATTTTGTACTGTAACACAAGTGGAGCATATACATGCCTTATTCCACATTTTTACTTCAAATAATGAGAAGTGGCTAGACTATAATAGAGTTCCTAAATGCAGCAGTGATTTTCATAGTTTGTTTTCTAAAGGAGCAGGCAGTATGGATTAACTGGGGTGAAGAAAGGCTGAAATGACTGCACCATCAACAGTGGATTGCAGACCAATGTTTTGTAAAAACCTTTGAAGCTGATGCCCAGGGTAGTTTTCTGTGATATATAAGGGGTATGAGGTAGTCCCATCAGGTGAGGTAATGTCTAGAATACAGTTCTGCTATTTCTGGGATGAGAACCTGACTCATTGAACTTCTATATGATAAAATACGTAAGTATCACGAAATAAGCCTTTTAAACTTCCTCAGGTGTCATGGGGGACTGAAAAAATTGCCAATCCAATATGGACTTGCACCAGCCCTGCAAGCAGAAATCATTTTTGAACATTAAAGATGATTTATTAATAAACTAAAACGCTGAAAGTGTGGTTTGTGTATTTAGGAATGATAAACTAGATTTGCTTTCCCCAAGAGGGCTCAGTAATCCTGAAGTGAGAAGTTACAGCAGAACAACTCATTTTAGTATGTGGTGGGCCTCATTTCATAACCTCTGCCTAAGATCTCCTCGAATATAAGACACTGGAGTTCTTGTCTTGTCTCCAACCTATTGAGAATAATAGAGCTTCATATACTGTTGTGAAAAGGTTCTAGTTTACTGTTCATTTCCATCCTATAGGAAAATGATTGAGTACTCTTTGGAGAAGAAATAGAAATCTCTACTCCCCTCTAGGCAAAGTGGAAATAACCTTTAGTCTTTTTTTATGTCTATCTGGAGGTGAACAGCCTCCATTTATAGGCCAAAAGACCTATCTTCAGCCTTCTTTTAGAACAGTCTATCCCTCATGTGAAGATTACCTCTGGCCTTCTGACCTGAAGCTCCTCTGAAATAGACCCTACTTTAAGTCTGTCCAGTTAGCCTTGAGATCCCCAACATTTCATTTGGACCTGGATGGATTCTGTTGTCCTCAGCCAGTTTCAGTGGAGAAGTCTCAGAAAAGGAAAAGGAAATGGGGAGCATCAGAGACTACAAAGACTGAGAAATGGAATAAAAAGTGAAAGGCATTCTGTAATCTAGACTATGCAAAAACTCTTATGCTGGGACTAAAAGTATTCTAAGAAGTATCAAGAAGTCTTTGCTTTCCAGAAGCAAATAATACTGACACATCCTCCTATATAATTATTTCCTAAAATCTAATTTTATCACTCAAGATCTGCTGAGAATCTGGTTACAATTTTCAGGCTATATCCTATATTTTATATTTTCTGCCCTAGGTTAAATGGAGGAGCAGTTTCATATATGCTTATTCATATCTTGGAAACTGAAGAGCACAAAATCTAGAAATAATTTATTGTTAGCAGAATTCTTGATAGGATCCTTCTGGAAATAATAATTTGTTATGTCACTCATTCCACATGCCAGCAGCTAATATCTCAAGGGCTTCTCAGTAATTATTAGGGAGGTTAAAATTGCCCATAACCACAATTTTACCTGTCTCCCTTAGCTGATCACATAGGATTTCATCCTCCTGCCTTTCCTGTCATGTCAGTCTCCTGCAGACCCTTGCCTAAAAACTCCACCTATGAGGGTCAATCCAATGGATTCTGCAAGTTTACTATTCCTTTATGTCTTTCCTTGGCAGAAAAGGGCAAATCTTCTACTTCCAATCTTTTCTTTGAAACATTCTGTAATCCTAAGTTCAATGTTAAACCTTTTTTTCAAGGAAAAAAAAAAAAAAAAAAAAAAAGAGGGAAAAGAGCAATGCCCTGACTGAAATGTAATTTCCAGGCATACACAATTCTGATGGTAAATTGTTAGTAAAGTGTTCTTCATCAGAGCATGTTTACATCAGCAGTTTACTTTTACTTTTTAGCATCTTCTGCATGTGTTTTTATCCTGCTTCCACAAGCTTCTGCAGTCGTACTGGGATATGCATATGTGTTTGTCTTTGTATCTGAATGTTCGCATGACTATGCCAATAAATTTTTTTGAGCCATCTTGCTGACTTCAAAGTGAGTTCAACTACTATGAAGAGATCTGAAAAATATTGATTTTCTTTAAATTTCATGAAATATGAAGTAGCAGACAGGTATCCCTTCTAATACGTCTACTCTAAGTTGAGTAAGATTAACCTGTTAAATAGCTAAAAATCTGAAAGGGAGAGATACCATGGAAAAGTGCACTAAGACTGTGTAAGTTCTGCTGCCCATGTCTATTACCAGATTTTACTTTCTTTTCACTATCAGATTCCATGCTTCTTCCTCCTTCCCTTAATTTATTTCCTTTCATTTATTTGCTGGAAATAGACGGAGAACAGATGTAGAGATCATTGGAATAGAAATGTTAAATATATTAACCCCAGGATTTTTCAGGGAAAAAAAAAATAGAAGAAAAAAACCCCCAAAATTCTGCATGCAATCAGTGTATTGCATTTGCTGAAGGAGTGCATGACAAAGCACTGGCAATCATTGTAAACTTAGCTCAGTTGCATGTTTTCAGTACTGATAGAAAGCAATCATCTAACCCAAAGGTGATATTTAAGATAATATAATTTAGCTGTATTTGGATGGTTCTACTTGATCTCCTCCTAGTATAGGAGATCTATGGAGAGAAAAGAGAGTAAACATTCCCTATGTGGCCTCCTGTATCCTTTTCATAGATGCCATGTTTCCTACTATCAAAGATGGGGTTGAGGCACTCAAAGGTAACTCTTAGGGCTTCACTGACTACTCAGACTTCCTCTGATGTCCTTCAAAGACATGTGAAACAGCAGCAGGTGTCTGAAGAGCTGACATAGTGCTGGGTGAGTCAGTTTGCTTTTGGCAGCACTGTAGTGAGATTCTCAAAGTGCTGTTTATACTCAGACACCCTGTACTTCAATTATTTCATCCACTTCTTTCTACAATGCATTGTGTGGTCAAGTGGCTTGGGTCTTTTATCACATGGTCTATAAGCTCTTGGAACCTTTCCAGGGAATTCATTCAAATAGTGTGTAAATGTCAGCCTATGTCAGCTTAAGGTGACTATATGGAATTTAAATCTACAGATAGACAAGATAAAGACACTGGCAGGAAGGGGTGTCTAGTTGGCTTTTCCCTAGACTTGTGTTAATCTCTGAGTTTGGTCATAAAGCATTGCATCTTAAAACCTCAGCTGAGCTTCTGTGTTATCCCATGTCCTCCTTTCCTTTGAGTTTTAGTTTATTTCGGCAACTATCTGTGACCAAGGTACATGCCTCAATCTGTTCAGCATCTAAGCATTTTGGCTGACCTTATCATCCTCATATCCAACACCTTGAAGAGAAATTACCTACCTTTGCTTAAGGAAAAATGAAAACTTTCATCACTTGAAAGTTATTAAATACTAAATTATAAAATATCACTAGAAAACTGAGCTTGTCTGTCTCCTGTGGATCCTACTTCTATTGCTGTGAGAAAAATAGTCAATGAACAACTTGAACCTGACATTGTTCTGCCAGTCTAGGGAAAACCCAGAAAGCCCAGGACTACATGCAAATTAATTATTAAAAGTAATGCCATACAGTGCTCTCATTATGTTTCAGTTGTAAAATAATTTTCTGAAAAACTACATCTTGAAATGCTTTTTGAAGTTGTAACATACACCTCAGAGATCCAAATAATAGCAATTGAAAAGAGAGAGCAAAAGGGCAAAACATAACTAATGAAAAAGAAGTGTTTTCAGATGTGGTTTGCAAATGGATGGAAAAGTAGTTATGCAACAAGCATTTGAAACAACAGGAGAAACAAAATACAGTGACAGAAATGTACAAAGACACCAGAGGCCAGCACTATATAAGCAAAAAGGAAGGACAGTAAAGTATTGCCATGTCCATAAGAGTTAAACTGATCCCTACTGGGCTTCTTCTTTCAACAGTGCTGGAAATGTGCAAGTAGTTTTCTTGGAAACGTATCTTCCACCTAAATGGTAAATATTTTTTATATTCCCCTAAACTGTATGTTTTTCATAGTTAGAACAATGCATACTTATGGAAAGTATTACTTAAAAAAAAATCCAGAAAAAACCAAACATGAAATCTACTGAAAGACATATTTTTGTTAAATATTTTTAAATTTAGTTAGTTTATAATAACATAATAAAAAGTAGTTCCACACTTTGCAAAATTTATGTAGACCAGGATAAGAGTCATCATACCAGGCTCAAGCATTTACAGTGGAGATTCTGACATACAAGCTAGCCATGCAGGGGTCCTTTTATAGTCACTGAAGAGAAACAATTTTGAATCATGGTTCATTTCTTTCTGAACATCTAAAATAGGTCAGAGAAATGGTGCCCTGCAGTGATTACTTTTCCCTGTTCAGAGTACTGAGGACAGCTCATTCGGACTTCAGCACCTACTTTGAAAATGTCTGTAGGTAGACGAGATGAAACTCTCCTAGGCTCCACAAACCATGAGATTATTTCCCATAGTCTGTGGCCTGTTGACTTGATACTTTCTCAGGTTCAATTGTCAATTAATAAAATATGGGGGTTTTTTGTTTTTTTTTTTTAATGTTTTGAATGATTTACAATTGCTCTCATTTTTTTAGGCTTTCACAGTGCCTATAAATGGAATATTCTTGATGCAATTTCTTTTTTCTTTTTTTTTTTTTAATTGGATACATTTAATCCTGAGACTGCTTGAACATAGCTTGTTATAATTGTCCTATGTTCATTAGATACGTGCAGGAAAGGGAGTACTGACATCCACAAACTTAATCTGAAACGAAATATTAAAACTTTAATACGATTTCTGACAAAGGAGATTTGTCTTTTCAGGTATGGATTGTTACACTCTCCATCTGAGTACAGAAAAGTGTTTTGGGATAGTGGTATAGTTGCATATAAATACGAAATAATTAGTGGTAAGGTAGACAGTGTAACACCCCTGAGTCCAAGACAGTTTCTGAATCTTCCTATCATCAGCACTGTTAAGCTTTGTACTATATGCTTCAGGAATATTTTAAAGCTGAAAAGCTACTTACATTTTTTAAAAACTGGTTTCTGCTGTCACTGCAGCACCACACAAACATTTGTATTGTCTATAATTTTAGGATGAAAAGAAGAATGAAATCTGCGTAGCTTGAGGGCGACAGCCCTCTTTTTCTGGAACAAGCTCGTTTTACTAGCATCTTGTCAGAAAAAGGAAAAAAAACTCTTGCTGATAGATTAGAGTAAAATTTAAGATATTCATACATATTGGTTTTGTTTCATACCGGAAATTCTAATCCTGCTTCAAAAGAAAATTGAACTTCTATTTGTCTGGGAGTTCCTTACCAAAATGCCAAAGGCCAACTTATACAAAATAAGTATAATACAAACAAGTATAATACAGAACAAGTTTAAGATGCTGTGCATCTTAAAAGCATCTATTTATCATTGGATGCATATGATAAGACAGGTAAGAGTCCTGCTTTGAAGTGTCTGGTGGCCTAGCCAGGGTGATTTGGGGAGATCTGTGCCTTTCTTTGCATGGCACACCTGCCATGCAAATAATAATCTGTGGATTTGGGTTTATTTCTGTGCTGTTTCTCCTCAAATTCAGATGGAAGTATTCACTCAGTGAAATGATAAATTCCTGCCTGGCATGTGGACAGCATAATCCTGACTGCCCTCAATGAGAATGTGAGATAGACTTCATCTTGAGTTTGTCGTGTGTGCATTTTGCCTGCAAATTCCCTCTTCACTAAAGAGCATCAAATTAAGGGCATAAAGAATCACAGAATCACAGAAAGTCAGGGGCTGGAAGGGACCTCGAAAGATCATCAAGTCCAGGCCTTGCCAGAGCAGAGTCACCTACAGGAGGTCAGATAGGAACATATCCAGGTGGGGTTTGAATGTCTCCAGAGAAGGAGACTCTACAACCTCCCTGGGCAGCCTGTGCCAGTGCTCTGTCACCCTCACACCCTCATCCTCAAATATCTGTTGCCCCTTGTCCTGTCATTGGGCATAATTGAGAAGAGCCTGGCACCGTCCTCCTGGCTCTCTCCCTTTACATATTTATAAATATTAATGAGGTCACCCCTCATTCTCCTTTCTTCTGAGCTGAAGAGACACAGCTCCCTCAGCCTTTCCTTATAGAATTCTGATATTTCCATTGTTAGTCCAGCATCTACTGCAGAAAAACTAATGCCGTGTGTAGGCACAGCCAGCACAGACTCACAGGTTAACTTTCCAGAAAAAAATATGGATTTTGTGATATAAATTTCCTCTGAGATTTTTTACTACTTGATTTTGAAAAAAATGCCAAAAGATAAGAAGGCAATAATGAGTAGTAGAAAAGTGGAGAATGTAATGAAAGACAAACCCTTTTTTGGGCTTAAAGAGAAAAAAAAGCCTGCTCTGCCATTTGTTCAGGTGATAGATATTAGAACAGTGTGCATTAAATGTTATTTAAGGGGAAAATAAACAAGGCTGCAAAAATGGTATTAAGACTCCAAAAATGAGAAACCATCAGTGCTTGTCCTTGCAAACTTAATTCATTGTCTCACTGAATGATACAGGGACCCCCTCTGATTATGTAAAAAATGTCTGTGTGAAATTAACAGTGGTCTTGCTTTTTCTCAGGGGAAAAAAAGTCACTGGAATATCTCATAATAAAATGTATTAAGCAACCTAAATTTACTCACTGTACCAGCTTCCCTTACAACTGATTATATTTGTGGGATTGTTAGAATATGGCTTATAATGAGAAACCAACTCAACCTTGAAAACAGAAAGATGTTAGTTTCTCTTTAGTTAACTTCTGAGTGTTATAAATTAGTATATAGAGAGATATTCAATTGTAATGCATGCAAATCAAAGCCTTGCTTTTATTATTTTGTCAGTCGTTTACAGAACATCAACTTTATACTTATCAGGGGTTTTTAAACCATTGTCTGAATAATTAAATCATACTGTTTCCCTGTACATCCATGCAGGACTGAGCAACAACACTGTGGTTTCCTGATGCATGCTGAGTAATCCATATTATTTCCGAAGATACTTGAAGCCATGTAGCTCTGTTCAGAGTTTCTTACATCTTAAAATTCTTTATAAGGTGTTGGTAGCAAAGAAGCTGTATGTGTAGTTGGTATTTTAACATGCAAACAAAAGCTTTGCTGCAGAAGTTACATGAGTATTCAGTTTTTGAAAGGTAGATAGTTTGTAATTTGAAGTTTAGTGCATTTCATCATGAAACAAAGATGTGTTTCATGTGTAGATTTCTGCCTGGAATCACTGATTCTTCACCAAAAAGGGACTTTTGTCTCAGGGATAAAACAAACCTTTAATTATTTTTTTTTTTTTTTTTTTTTTTTAATTTTTTATTAATCAAACCTGCAAAGAATCAACAACCTCTTTTTGGGGGGTTGTTCAGTCTGGAGAGACTAAGGTCTCTCTGAGAATCTAAGGTCTCTCTGGGGAGACCTTAAAGCACCTTCCAGTACCTGGAGGGGCTACAGGAAAGTTGGAGAGGAACTTTTGACAAGCGCATGGAGTGATAGGAAAACAGGGAATGATTTTAAACTGGAAGAAGGTGGATTTAGGTTAGATCTTCTCAAAGGTATGTTCCAACCGGAAAGATTCTAGGATTCTATCTTCAGATGACATTATTTTTTAATACTTGGGCAAATTCCATGTTATTCTTTTTGTTGCTCTCATATCGTTCACTGAAGGGGTTTTGTTTTGTTGTTTTTTGATTTCTCCTCTATTTCTAACGATAATATCAATTTTAAAACAACAAGCTGAAGTTCTGATGTTTTGTGTTCATATGTTCTGAAGAATTTGTTTATCTGAGTGGGAATAGAGAGAGACAGTAACTGGGTTGCAGTGCTTTGCTACAACTAGGAGTTACAGTGTTAATGAAATAAAATATATACCAATGAGAAAAAGTCTTTTCAGTACTTAACACCACTCTTTCTTTCTTTTTTTTTTTTTATCTATAGTGTGTCAGTATTTCATTGAAAAACCATGCTGTCATAGTTTGCATACGAGGAGCTAAGGCAGGAGGGCTTTCAAATTCTAAAGGAGGGGGAACACAGAGAGGTCTATGCCCTCCCATTCCAATTTCCAAATTTTTTTAATTTCCAACTTTACGTCTCTAATCTTTATTCCCCTTCTATCTTCCCTTTGGGTGGGTGAAGGGGGTAATAGAGAATAATTCTGTCTTCTGGTTTTTGGCCCGCCCAAACTGCTAATCCATGACACATGCTAATTTTTGAATAAGTAAAAACTGACCCATCTACAAGACAATCTAAAGTGTTGAGATGTCAGACTATCATAATGGGTCAAAAAACGCCCCCAAAAAAGAAGAAAAACCATAACCCAGCTTTATTAAAACAAACCTGTAAAGAAGTCCCTCTCATATCAGGGCTGTTGGGTGCGATTGTAATATTAATGAACTTTGGGAACTGATGATTTTGGAATTCCTAGCTGCTCAGCTTTGATCCATTAGTGGGTATAGATTCAGTGGGAGTTAGCACAATTGGGCAAAGGCTGCCTAAGTGGAAAATTGATCCTGGTAAGTGCTAGCTTACTTGCTTGACACATTAATGTTTCCCGTTTTAGTGCTTTGAACTTTTGCTCTGTGATAATGTGAGTTCAAGTCCCACTTGGGAAGTTGAACTTTCAGTAAAGACTCAGAGTGAGTATGGGGGATATGTCATTCCTTTACATTTTAATTAAAAGGCTAATTTGAAACTAATGGAGAAAATATAATGAAATTACCATCATCATCATCCTCTAGGTGTGGAACTGTGTAATAGGCCTTGTCTGTCACTTAGTCAAGGGAATGGTTGACTAGGGAGTTACAGCTGGCACTGACAAGTATTGGAAGGTGCTACATACAAAGTCTGAGCTCTTTAATCACTGTCTCACACAGCCCGCTGGAAGAAAAAAAAGAAAGAAAAAGAAAGAAAAAAAAGTAAGATAGGAAAAGAAAAAGGTAAAGCCAATGACTTTGAACAGAGTTTGCACCTCGAGCACTTATTAATTAGACATAATATAAATAAAATCAAATAAATGGATAGTTTCAAGAGCGCCTTAACGACTAATTAAATGGTTCTTTGAGAACCCCTGGGAGATAGGCAATTAAGTAATTTCCCAAACAGATAATTTGGAAGTTGGGTAGAGAGATCAACTAGGAGAAGGGGCACCCAGGGAGTCAAAGTTAATGATAATGTGGAACTTCCCCAGGTCCCACCCTGTGCTTAGGTTAGTTGAATGTGATTGAATTTATTGCATATACCCAAGTTACTAAACAAGGTTTTTACAAGGAGGAAAATAGTGTCATATTGAATGAGATTCAGAAATTCCCACCATTTCTAACCTTAGTTTAGCTTCAGACCTTTAATAGTAGGAAGCTTTGAACCCTCTCTAAGAGTAGTATTGATCACTATGCAGATATTTGAGGAATTCATGCAGAAGCACAAGATACATTTGTGACCCTGCATAAACTTTCAAATTTGGACTGTTACAAAAATTTATGCATCCAAAAATCTTCTCCTTGAAAACCTTACCAAAATTTCAGGGTGCAAAGTGCAAAAGGTGCCACAGTATTTCATAGGATCACTTTGAACTTTGACTTTTTATTTGCTAAGGAAGGCATTAGAAATTTCTGACCAAGAGAAATCTGGTTTGTTTTACAGGTTCCGTAGGTCTGGATATATCTTTGAACCTAGGGATGTTTATCTGACCTTAACATAAGGTTTATCCTTCATAGACATGTTATTGCATGAAATAAAGGTCATAAATTTTGAATCTACCCATCACTGGTATTTTTATTTGTGAGACAGTAACTGTTGAAGGATTGCAACTTAGTAACATAAGCACTAGTACTTCCATTGGTCACCTTCCTGGAAAGATGGCTAAGGTAAAGGAAAAAAATTATATGTAATTACCTCTGGCAGTTAATTGTCAATGCCACAACTACTGATAGACACCACAAAATAGAAGTCTTCACTGCACAGCATTTGGCTTATTAGCAATTTCATGTATTTTACATCGTTTCTTCTTCTGAAATAACTTCTTTCAGCGGACAGACTGTTCATCTGCTGTTCTCCTCACAACTGCTTTTCCTACGGTGAGTCCAAGAGCTTAGAGGCAGAGTCTAATTAGATTTTTTTCATATTTTTAACCATCTTCCAGAGCTGAGTCATCAGAATATCTGCTGCCAAAGACATAAAATTCAGTTGACCCCTATTGCTCTGGGAAGTGGTGGATGCTATAAGCAAAAATAACAATTGGATCCCAGAAAAATTGCATGGGCAAAATTATTATGGGAGGAGAACAAATGGAAAAAACCAAAACAAAACAAATCCCTTCCTTTCTTTATTTTGACAATTGATCCCAGGACAGTATGAGTTCAATCATGCTACCAGTAGAGTGGAAAAGCTGGAGAAGGTGCTAACTGTTAGCAATTGCTTCCTTGGCCATAGCAGCTTGGCTTGGCTTGATTTTTAGCCTGTGTGATGTCCCATCAAATTCAATGAGAAAGGGCTCCCAATTACATGGATCACTGCCTCAACACTAAAGCTGGCTTCCTGTTACCAATTAGACCCTCCTCCTAGCCACTGCTCCTGTGTCATGCATAAATACTGAGGATTATCACCCACTTTGGCCAGCTCAGCTGTTAATCTAGCATTTATCTTCAAGGAGCCTTTTTAGGGCATGAGGAAGAGTTCAGCTCACGGTTTCTGAGATCCTCTTAAAGAGACAACACCACCAGATTTTTAATCATAGAATCACAAAATTATTTGGGTTAGAAGGCAGTCTAAGAATTATCTAGTTTCAACTCCCCTGCCCATAACTGGCTTAGTAGAATAAGTTGTAGCCTTAAGGAGATCGTTGAAACTAAGCAAGTATTTCTCACTTTTGCCAAACTGTGCTAAGATTGGATATAGAACTAGCCTTAAATGTCCAGGTAAATATTTTCCCAACCAAACTCCCCTAGTGCTGTTTGCAGTGATGCTTAAATGAAGCCAGACATCAACTCTGCATCAGGTGGTGCACATGTGAAAAGTAAATGGGGCTACCAAATAGTGGATGTAAAACCTCCTGGGGGAGAAATGAGTCTGCAGCATTATGTGAATTGTGAACAGACACATTTTTTTTTATTCTTCCTTTTCATCCCAGAACTTAACACAGACCCGTTCAAATAAAACAACATAAATAAATATAGAAAACAATCTAGATGCCCTCTACCCCCCACTCTCAAACAATATTTGCTCACATTAGCTGACGGAAAGACCAAATACAGAGAAAATTAATTTCTGGTATCTGATAAGTAAGTGAGACTTATTTACTCAAATTTATTTAATTCTGATATCCTACTTGTCTTCTAGTTCATCTGCACTATTTCACTCATTTCATGCAGCAGAGGGTTTTTCAATTATAAATCCAGGCAGCAGAGTCTATTTGAGCATTCTGTCAGCTTGGTTTGTTTTTACATCCATAATGAATTTTAAACTTTCGTACAATATCTGTAACGTATGATTTGGAAATAGAACTTCTCTGTTGCTTAGTGGGTTTACAAATAACTGGATAAATAGGAAAAGACTGAAGATAACTAAATCAGCCCTTCAGGAATCAGTGGCAAATCCCAATAGATTGAGAAGAGTATGGAGCTCCTTCTCATGCTCTTTATTTTCCTCTCTATCCTCCTTAATCTACTCCTTTTCTTTCTTATTAAATCTATTTTATTTATTAATCTTTATATGCTACATTGAATATGGCACTTGCTGCTTGTGGGACTCCATGAAACAATAAGTGGCAGCTGGCTTAAATAATTACAAATTCTGGGCTCAATGTCAGTCATTGGAAACCAGGCTACAAGATTCCCCTCTGGCAGCAAAATCACTTGTGAAAAAGAGAAGGAGAAGTGTCTACAACTGGGAATAGGGCTCTCATCTAGGATGAAGCTTTCCCAAGCTGTGAAGGTGACAGTATCAGGGA